>NW_006921876.1:76063-126910 GCF_000298275.1 Orycteropus afer afer
ACTGGCGCGGGATCGGGCAGTGTTTCGTTCTGCTGTGCATGGGGTCGCTATGAGTCGGAAACGACTCGACGGCACTTATCAACAACAACAACAACAACAATGGCTAATGATCACGAATATTTTCTGTTTGTTCGCTGCCTGAATATCTTCTGTAGTGAAGTATCTATTCACATCTTCTGCCTGTTTTTTAATTGGATTGTCTTTTTTTTTAAAGTGTCCATTAGGTTTTTTTTTCTATTATTATTATTATTATTTTAATTTTTTCAGTTTTCCTTCCCCTACCTTTCCACCCCTGGTAACCAACAGAGAAAGTTTCCTTCCAGATATAAACCTTTCCTTGACTTTTTACAATAATGAACTCTGTATTTTCTTTCTTTTTTTAAAAAAATTATATCATTATTGTTTGGTTACCTCTCATGCCACTCTAACAGACATATACTACAAATAGGATGGCTTTAACAAACAGGAGTTTATTCTTTCACAGTTTCGGAGGCTAGAAGTCCAAGTTCAATGTGTCAGGCTCTAGGTGCTAAATGAAATCCCCTCGACTTTGGGCTTCAGCTCTGCCTCTTGCTCCTGGCCCACTAGAGCTATAGGTGGCTCTTCACTCAGGCAGCTGCTGGCTGCTGAGGCTAATAAGCCCAAGGTTGACAGATAAAACAGTACAATCCCAATATACCACACAGTATGGCGGGTCACTAATTCAAGTCCATTAATAATCCCAAGATTGGCAGACATGACAGGCTGCTGAATGATGACTCAGCTACAAGACTAGCATGCCGAAAGCTGTAGTCCTTTCTCAATTCTTTTCCTTATATACTGGAGGCAGACCACATCCCTAAGTCAGTGACTCAGCTACTCCAGTAGATTCCACCAGGGAGCTGATTATCAGTCTCACCATGGAGAACAACTACATTCAGCTGCCCAGCCACTCAAAACCAGGCCCAGACAAGTTGACACATAACCTTAATTACTACAATTATCTCCTGTTAAGTTGCCCCCCAGCAACATCTGTCCCTATGACTGTGTAAACTCAACACACACACACACACACACTAACACATACATACACACACATTTCATAGTTCATTTGACTTCTGAAAATGTCTTACAGCCCAAACTTCAAGTCTCTCCACCCCAAACCCAACTGATCTCTGCTTCTGGCAATTCCTCAGACTAAGTAACTACAGGTAGCCAATATCAGGATACCACCTCAGGCCTTCCACAAATAGGCTTTCTCTCTCTCTTTACACATGAAGGTCAGGGGGTTTACCCAGACCCTGCTAGAATATAACATTGGCTCATTCACATTGGCGGCCTTATTATTTGAATTCTTATGCTATCAGCTTGAAGGAAGCCTCTGTTGCCCCATATTCAGCCTGGGTTAGGCATCTCCAATTTCAGCCTAATTAAAAAGCACCCCATCTTCTAGCTTTCACTAGGAATAAGCTACTGTCTGCTTCTCTTCTGAAATCTGCATCTCATTTGTTACCAGTGCTTTCTCCCTTTGGGTCCCTTCAGTTTTCCAGCCTATTAAAACAGCCATGTAGGCCTTATTTATGTAAGATTAGGTTACGATATATGCAATTCCCTTCCTTTCATGTCTTGGGCAATTTATTTTTCCATATCTTCAACATGTCACATGCTTTTTGTCCTTCGCCAGCATTCTTTTCTTTCCCAACCTGGGATTTAAGTTTGATGTGGATATTGCCACCAGTCAGCCTCTATTACTCAGATTTCATGGCGGGGAAAGAGAAGAGCTTCTGGTGTTTCTGACTTGGAAACAGGGTATATTATTGAATTTGGCCTGTTCACAGAGGAAAAGGAATATGTGACATAAGCCCTAGATAGTTGCTAACTTGGAGGGGAAAAAACAACCTGAAATAGTGTTAGCTACAACGCAGTAGTTGGTGCATACCCTCCACATTCTTGTCTTAGAATTGGCAACTCCAGATTAAGAAATGCTGTTAAATAAATGAAAGAAGAGAAGGGAAAGTGAGTGTACATGACTATCTTTCTGCAGTGCACATGCAGACAGTCTGTGCCTCATACTTCTGGGCAGTAAGGAGACTGCTAGGAATGAGACACATGCACGCACTGGTATCAACTTTCCTTGGTTGATATTTTCTGATTGAGCTGGACATACAAGACACTTACACAGTGTTGGCAAAGTGAAAGCCATTATTATTTATAGAAAGAAAACAGCAAATAATAATAAAAGATTTTCAGTGCCAAAATGTTTACCCTCCCTAAATTATCCTTGTCCATTCTTATGTCTCTAGGAGTGCTGATAGCGTAGCGTCTAAGGCACTTGACTGCTAACTAGAAAGCAGGTGGTTCAAACCCACCAGCCATTCACTGGAAGGAAGGTCGGGCAATCTACTTCCTTAGTGATACTGCCTCGGAAACCCAAGGAGGGGTCGCTATGGGTCAGGTCTGACTCGTTGGCACATGACAACAACAACAACAACAACATTCTTATATCATTAATGCAGGCACATCATAGTTCAAATCATATGATATGTTCACATAATCACTGCCTCCAGCTACCACCACAGTGCCAGAATTTTCAGCTCTTCCACAGGGCCTTTCTGAGTCTTGCCTCAATGGCTAGAAAACTCCTGCACAGGATCTTCCAAAGAAATCCCTGCATAAGGCAGGCCTCTATTGTCCTGCACTAGCAAGTGTTAGAACTTTTCTAGCTCTGCTGCCAAATGGCTTGCCTGAAGGTACTCAGCTCTCAATCCACAGGTCAGCAAGCCTTCCACAGCCCCCTCTTGCCATCTCACACCATCTTTAGTAGTCACTCTTTTCTTTTAGGTCTAGTAAGTTATCAGTGCAAGGATCACAATTCCTCAGTTCAAAGGAAGCTCCCTTGATGGTAGTAAGGTTCCCCTCACCTCTGTGCAATTGACCCTTCTATTAACCTACTGCTTGTCAATTTCAAGGTATGGCCCTCCCTCCATGGCCACAAACTGATCAATCCCTTGGTAGACCACAAACAATTCAATTAGTATAGAAAGTGACTAATATCCTCAGTGGGCCACAAGTGATAAGTTACATAGTCTCATGAAATCACTTTGTGAGAGTTACAAGACCATGGCTAGAAAGGCCATATAAAAGTGATTCATTGAACCACAAAAAGGTGAAAATAAAAATGGAAGGGACAACAAATGAAGAAAGGAAGGAGGAAAGGGAGGGAATAAAAGAAGGAAAAAAGGAAGAGAGAATAGTTATGTTTATGGGATGTTGAAAACAAAGCTCTAGCACTTCCTGAGAAGCCTAGGGGATCACCTAAGAAGAGTCTGGCCTGGGTTAAAGAGTGGTCTCTCTGTCTTGAAGTTATGAATCCTAGCAGTCATAATTGTAATCATAAGTAACTGTATATTTTCACAGTTACAACCCATTTTCACTAGCACTTAAATTAACACTAGTTAACACTCTCAAACTAAGTGGCTGTGGTGGCCTAGGGTTGGAACACCGCTCTTTTGAGCTTAGATGCCTCTTCTCCTGCACCACACAGACACTAACAAAGAGTTACACAACCATGTTCTGTTCAGTGCTTTTCAGGTGAGCCAAAAGCCCACAAGCCGGAAGACAGAAATGGTCTATAGGACTATAGTACATTAAAATGCCAAGTCAGCCTTGCTTAGACAGTGTGATTTAGTAGCAGGGAGAAACGACAAGCAACCCAAATCCTCAGGGATACTTCAAATGCCCTTAACAGGAGAAAACTCTTCTAATCCACTCCTGGAACTCAGGGTTAAAAAGCAAGCTCTTCCAAAGATGTCACAGATGCTATCTTAAGTGACAGGACTGAGTGCACATCCTATCTTGATCTCTTATAAGAGAAAGTGAGAAAAGCAGTAAAGACACAATCAAAGTCAGTCAAAAATAAGGACTCCAAGGGTGGGCAGCCTGGATTCAAAATCCTTGCTGTACCACTTCTTAACTGTGTGATCTTGGACAAATTATTTAACCTCTCTGGGCCTCAGTTTCCTCATTTGTAAAATGGGATAATAATATTGTTTTCACAGAATGTATATGTGTGTGTTTGTGTGTGTGTGTGAGTTGTTGTTAGATGTCATCATGTTGGCTCTGACTCATAGCCACCCCATGTACAACAGAATGAAACACTGCCCAGTTCTGTGCCAGCCTCACTATCCTTGCCACACCTGAGCCTGTTTTTGCAGCTACCATGTAAATCCATCTCATTGTGGGCCTTTCCCTTTTTCGCTGACTCTCCATTTTAACAAGCATGATATCCTTCTCCAAGGAATGGTCCCTTCTGACAACATGACCAAATTAGGTCAGACGAAGTTTGGCCATTCTCACTTCCAAGGAACATTCTGGCTGCATTTCCTCCAGAACAAATTTGTTATTCTTTCTTTTGGCAGTCCACAGTACTTTCAGTATTCTTCACCAACACGAAAACTCAACTCTTTTTCAGTATTCCTTGTTCATTGCCCAGCTCTCACATTCATATGAGGCGATTGAAAATACCATGTCTTGGATTTGGTACACCTTAGTTATCAAGGTCATATTTTCATTCTCATGGATTTGTTTTAACTGTCTTCAGCTTCAACTTGAACTTGCATATGAGCAACTGATGGTGTGTTCCAGAGTCAGCTCCTGGTCTTGTTTAGGTTGCAGATATTGAGCTTCTCCATCACCTCTTTCCACAGATGTAGTCAATCTGATTCCTGTGTACTCCATCTGGTGAATTCCATGTGTATAGCTGCCATTTGTATTATTGAAATATGTATTTGCAATGACTAAGTCATTGGTCTTGCAAAATTCTAGCATGAAATCTTAAGCACTATTTCTATCACCAAGGCCATATTTCCCAACTACTGGTGATTCTTCTTTGTTTCCAATTTTTAATTCCAATCAACAATGATAATCAATACATCTTGATTGCATGTTTACTCACTTGCATACTGCCGAAGTTGGTAAAAATCTTCCTGGTCTTTGGCTTTGGTGATTGGTGCATAAATATGAACAATAGTAGTATTAACTGGTCTTCCTTGTAGACATATGGATTTTATCCTATCACTGACAGCATTGTACTTTGGGATAGATGTTGAAACATTCTTTGTGACAATGAACATCACATGATTCCACTTCAATTTGTCATTCTGAGCATAGTAGATCATATGGTTGTCTGATTCAAAATGCCCAAAACCAGTCCATTTCAGCTCACTAATGCCTAGGATATTGATCTTTATGCATTCAATTTCATTTTTGACAACTTCCAATTTCCCTAGATTCATACTTCATACATTCCATGTTCTAATTATTAATGGATGTTTGCAGCTATTGCTTCCCATTTTGAGTCATGCCACATCAGCAAATGGAAGTCCCAAAAGTTTTACTCCGTCCAAATCATTACGGTCAGCTCTACTCTGAGGAGACAGCTCTTCCCCAGTCATATTTTGAATGCCTTCTGACCTGAGAGGTTCATCTTCCAGGACTATATTGGACAGTGTTTCAGGACTATTCATAAAATTTTCTAGTAATATATCAGACAGTGTTTTGCTGCTATTCATAAGGGTTTCACTGACCAATTCTTTGAGAAGTGGATGGTCCCTTCCTTCTTCCAAGTCTGCCTTCAGTCTCCACTGAAACCTGTCCACCATGGGTGACCCTGCTGGTATTTGAAATACTGTTGGCATAGCCTCTAGCCTCACAACAACATGCAAGTCACCAGAGTATAACAAACTGACAGATGAGTGGTGTGTTTTCTGTGTGTGTGCATGTGTGTTAAATGGTACATGTGAATGCTTATAGCAAAGCTTAGCACATTTCAAAGGATCTCTGGTGGCATAGTGTCTAAGGCATTTGACTGCTAACCATAAGTGTTGGCAATTCAAATTCACCAGACACTCCACAGAAGGAAGACTGGGCAATCTACTTCTGTAAAGATTTATTGCCTTGGAAACCCAAAGGGGTCACTATGAGTCAGAACTGAATTGATGGCAGTGAGTTTGATTTGGTTTTGGGAGTACATTTCAAGTAGTCCATCAATGCTGCTGTTGTTAATTTAATTTTATGTTCTTGCTCAAGGAGAAAAGGGAATTTGGTTGAAGAAATAGTAAGAATGCACTAGCTTTTGCAAACTTTACAATGACATGGTGTATCGGTCCATTACTGCTGCATAACAAACAATCCCAAAACTCAGTGCAACATCATTGTTTTCTCAGACATCTATGGGTTGACTGGTCAAGGCTGGGCATCTCTGATGTAAGCTCTGGATCTGAGTGAGCTGGGCTTGTCTCTGTGGTTTAGGCTCAGGTTGCTGTGCTTGTGTTTATGATGAGACTCAGGCTGACACAGTGTAGCTTCATGGATGAAGTTCTTCCTAGGGTGAAAATAAGCAAGCAGAAACATATAGCCCTCTTAAGGGCTCAGCTCAGAACTGGTACACTGTCACGTCTACACATATTCCTCTGGCAAAGCAAGCCATGAAACTAGATCGAAAGAAGGGGTCTGAGAAGGGGAGACTTCAAAGTCACATGGATACAAGGAGGGCTGAGGAACTGGGACCAATAATTCTATCACTGGTAAATATACTTGCCTCATTTCCTCTATCCTCCTCCCATTGTTCTTTATCTATTCATCTCATCATTTTCTATCCTGCACAGGCACAGCTGATTTGCAGACTTTCTGGGATAGAGACTAGATTTATTCTTTGAAACATGTGCACCACTAAGTGCACATTTTAGCGCTTGACAAATCCAGACCCTGAGGGCCCTACTTCCTGCAGAGAGCATGCTAAGACCATCACTCCCCTAGTGAGCCAGAGCCAACGCCCATCCCCCAGCCTCCGACCTAGGGAGGCCAAGGCTTGGGCAAGCCAGCTAGAGGGGGCAGGAGCTCAGACAGGAGAGGGAGGGACCCACTGCCATGCCTGATGGCTTCCAGAGCTGGACTTACCAAGAAGCATTTGACCCCCAAGTAAGGGCTTGGCCTCATTTTGAGGACAAAGTACAGTTAATAGCTTTGAAAACACGCAGCTGGAATACAAATTGTTACCAAAGTGAGTTCTTCAAATTTTAGATAAAAGCAATTTCTTGTGAAAGCTTCAGTCAATCGAGTCGAGCTGAATACAGTGAGATGACTTAATGTAGCTGAGATACAAAGTCAGGCGCAGGCAGCAGGGAAAGGTCAGGGGGGATGGTGTGGATCTGGAAGCAAACAGTACCTATCTGGGTTTGCCACCAGGTAACAAGAGAGGGCTTAAGGGGACCAGAGAATTGTTCTTGTCTTTAAGATCTATCCCAAGGTACACCCTGCCTTAAAGGGGCATTATGTGGTGAGCTCTGGGCATGCCTAGGCACAGAAGCCACCCTTCCCTTCCTCTGATCATGACACTGCCCTGCTCAAAGCCTGCTGTCTTCCTTAGTGCCAGCAAGTGTAAAGCCTGCCTGGCATCTTGCACAGTACCTTCATTCATTCTAACATTTATTCAGACACTTCTAGGTGTCAGACCCTGTAGTACAGTTTGAGACTCAAAGATGAATAACTCTCTAGATGCTTATCTCTCTAGAAGCTCAGAGTCTCTTGAAACAGACAGACAGGAAAATCAACATTTCAACACCAGGTGATAAGTGTTGTGAGAAAGACCCCCTTCATGATGCTGTGGGAGGCCAGAGAAGAAGCACCTGGCTTTCCCAAGGCTGGCAGTCAGGAAATACTGCTGTGAGTTGCCTGGTTTAAGAAGGCACTGAAGGGCAGTCTAGGAACAGAGAACAATGTAAACAAAGGAAGTAAGTCTTGAGACATTTGAGAACTGGAGATAAATCTCCAGGGCTAGGATAGAGTCACATATCATGTGAAACGAGGCTGGAGTGAAAGTCAGTGGTTAATCTGAAAACTCATTTTCAACCACTGGAAGAGCATCAGAGGGAGCTATTCCCATAGCTAGAATCCCTGATGGTGCAGTGGTTAAAGCACTCCATTGCTAACTAAAAAAGGCTGTGTTGGAATCCACCAACTGCTCCATGGGAGAAAGATGTAGCAGTTTGCTGCTACTATGGGGCAGTTCTACTCTGTTCTATAGGGTTGCTGTGAGCTCAGTTTTACTCAACAGCAGTGGGTTTTCTGGTGTCCATATCTTGGGTAGAAAGATTTCTACATGAAGGAATACAGGATTCAGGGTGCATCTGAGCTATCCTATCTTCCCTCTGCCTCCTCTGTACTTCCTATAGAGGGGCTCCAAATTTCCAATCACTTTCTAATTTTCCAGTGAGCTCTCAAATTCCCTACACATTCCTGGTGGAGTATTTCAGGGTTAGGGTGAGCAATTGTCCAGTTATGGTGCTGCTGTAACTTACAGTAGCAACATGCCCCCAACACCTCTTCTTCCCTATCCTTTGAATCAACCTCGTTTGAACTAGAGTTAGTTTGAGCAAATCTGCAGTAAAGGTTTAGACCATGTGTGCCTTAAAGCATCTCTGTCAAACACAACATGTGGTCCATAGTACAGGTCAAAAGAATAAAAGGAGAAAATGATTAATTAATGAAAAAACAAATCAATAAAACAAAACTTTCTCCAGCAATTTGAGAGAACAGTCAAGTACGATAAGAGTTGGAAATATAAATTTTACCCCAAATCTCATTGGGTGAAAAACTATAGTCTTGCTTATAAGATATAAATGTACTCTATTACACAGATGCCCCATAAGAGAGGCAGAGCATAGAAATCTTATAGGAGAGAGAATACCTTGAAAGACAAAGTGTGAAGAAAAGGATTGCGTGTTTGTGCTATGAATCCAGAGAGTAGATGGACACATAGATATTTACTGCATGGTTATTATGTTGAGCACAATTCTAAGAATATTGCATGCTGTATCTCACAAGGATTCTTATAATAGGTATGGTATTTTCACCATTTTGCATATAAGAAAAGTGACACATAAAAAAGGTAAGTAAATTGAACAAAAAGCACATGTAGGAAGAAGAGGAGCTGGGTCATCAGTACAGGCTATCAGACTCCAGGACCTACAATCCTAGAAGCATTGCTACATTGTTATGCCATACACACACAAGTGCAGACACACACAACTGAGAAATGGCAAGACCTGTGGCAATGTAACTCTTGTTTCTAGGATGTATCAGAAAGAGATCAAAGTACAAGTAGAGGCATAGACATATATAGAGATATGGGATGTAAAGGATGTCTTGATCCATCTTATAAAGACATATGTCAGGATCCCAAAGCATAAACAACCATTCACACTCTATCAAGGTCACCCTCACTGCAAAGTTCACGAAGGAAATAAATACACAAAGGACAAGATGAGGTAAGTACTCTTTTGTAACTGTGAAGTACTGAGCACCAGTGTGACTTCTGATAAATTAGGCTGGACCACATGATAAACATCTCTGCTTTAACCAAAGGCAGCCTTTGTCCCTTTCCTCTATATTTGTCTTTAGAGGACTGGAGGAAGAGTAAGCCAATCAGGGAGTAGAATCAAGGCGCAGCAAAAGCTTGCCCCTCTGGCATAGTCTGCTCCACAGACCTCAGGCACAGACTGGGCTGCTGAGGCCTCTCCCGACCCCAACAGCCAACTTTCACTTGGACATCTCCACCTGGACATTTCAAAAGCACATTTCACTAAACATGCTTAAACCCAAATGCATGGCCTGTTCTGCAAACTGGATTATCTTCCCAGCCTTCCTCCTTCAGGGAAATGCCCCATAAGTTGTACAAGGCAAAAATGGGGGAATCATCCTTAACACCACCTTCCCCCCCACACACACTCCAGATCCAAACTATCAGGAAGTTAGGTGAACTTTACCAAACAGCTCTCTAATTCATTCACCTCTCCATATTGCTATCACTATCACTTAAACTACAATCACACCTCACCTTAATGGGAGGTCCCCAAAATCAGTCAATTTAGAATTCAAAATGGCCATGGGAAGCACAGAACACTGTCCTATAAATGGGGCACTACCTTCACTCTCTTAAAACATGATACTATGCTCTTGGTGCACTCAGTCAAGTGGCTTTACAGTATTTTCTTAGCTAGTACTAGAATCTCCCCAATTCTTTTTAACAAAATGGGAAGTCATCATGAAAATCTTTTTACCCTTTTTAACAATCTGGGGTTACCACCTGCTGTATTAGTTTCCTAGGGTTGCCACAATAAATTTTTGTTGTTATTATTAGGTGCCATCTAGTCAGCTCTCACTCATAGCAACCCTATGTACAACAGAATGAAACACTGTCCAGCCATGCGTCACCCTCACAATCCTTGCTATACTTGAGCGCATCATTGTAGCACCTGTGTCAATCCATCTTGTTGAGGGTCTTCCCCTTTTTCATTGACCCTCTACTTTACCAGCATGATATCCTTCTGCAGGTAATGGTTTGTTCTAACAATGTGACCAAGGTAGATGACATGAAGTCTGGCCATTCTCACTTCCAAGGAGCATTCCTGCTGCACTTCTTCCAGGACAGATTTGTTTGTTCTTCTGGAAGTCCATGGTATTTTCAGTATTCTTTGCCAATACCATGATTCAAAGGTATCAGCTCTTCTTCAGTTTTCCTTATTTATGATCCATCTTTCACATGCATATTAGGTGAATGAAAATACCAAGACTTGGGTTAGGTGTACCCTAGTCTTCAAAGCGACATCTTTGCTTCTTAACACTTTAAAGAGCTCTTTTGCAGCAGATTTGCCCAGTGCAGTAGGATGTCTGATTTCTTGACTATTGATTGTGGATCTGAGTTAAATGAAATTCTAGACAACTTCAATCTTTTCTCTATTTATCATGATGTTTCTTATTGGGCTAATTGTGAAGATCTTTTTTTTTTTTTTTTTTTTTTTTCCTTTTTATGTTGATGTGTATTCCATACTGAAGACTGTAGTCTTTGACTTTCATCAGCAAGTGCTGCAAGTCATTTTAACTTTCAGCAAGCAAGGTTGTGTCTTCTGGTTGTTAATGAGTCTTCTTCAAATCTTGATGGTATGTTCCTCTTCATGTAGTCCAGCTTCTCACATTATTTGCTCAGCATATAGATTGAACAAGTATGGTGAAAGGATACAACTCTGACGCACTCCCTTCCTGATTTTAAACCATGTAATGTCTCCTTGTTCTGTTCAAATGACAGCCTCTTTGTCCATGTACAGTCTCCTCATGAACACAATTAAGTGTTCTGGAATTCCCATTTCCTGCAATGTTATCCATAATTTGTTATGATCCACACAGTCAAATGCCTTTGAACTGTCAATAAAACATAGGTAAACAACTTTCTGGTATTCTTTACTTTCAGCCAAGATCCATCTGAGATCAGCAATGATATCCCTTACTCCACATCCTTTTCTGAATTCAGCTTGAATATACTGCTGCAACTGTTTTTGAATTCTCTTCAGCAATATTTTACTTGTGTGTGATATTAATGTTATTGTTTGATAATTTCCACATTCTGTTTGATCACCTTTCTTTGGGATGGGCGCAAATACTGATCCCTTCCAGTCAGGTCAGATTTCCTCACATAAAAGATTAGGTGCCTAGAGCACCGCATCCATTGTTGAAATATCTCAATGTGTATTCAGTCCATTCCTGAAGCTTTGTTTTCATCAGTTCCTTCAGTGCAACTTTGACTTCTTTCAATACTATTTGTTCCTGATCATATGCTACCTCATGAAACAGCTGAACATCTACTCATTCTTTTTGGTACCATGACTCGGTGTATTCCTCCCATCTTCTTTTGATGTTTCCTACATCAGTCGACATTTTGCCCATAGAATCCTTCAGTATTGCAACTCAAGGCTTGAATTTTTTCTTCAGTTCTTTCAACTTGAGAAATGCAGAGTGTAGTCTTCCCTTTTGCTTTTCTAACTCCAGGTCTTTGCATATTTCATTATAATGATTGACTTTATCTTCTTGAACTGCTCTTTGAGATTTTCTGTTCAGTTCTTTTATTTTGTCATTTATTCCATTTGCTTTAGCTACTCTCCATTCAAGAGCAAGTTTCAGAGTCTCTTCTGACATCTGTTTTGGTCTTTTCTTCCTTTCCTGTATTTTTAATGATGTTTTGCTGTCTTCATGTATGATGTTCTTGATGAAATTCCACTATCTGTTTTTTGGTCATTGGTGTTCAATGCATCAAACTTACTCTTCAGGTGGTCTCCAAATTCACATGGGATATATTCAAGGTTGTAGTTTGGGTCCCATGAACTTGTTTTAATTGTCTTCAGCTTCAACTTGAACTTGCATATGAGCAATTGATGGTCTGTTCCATAGTCAGCTCCCGGTCTTGATCTGACTGAAGATATTGAGCTTCTCTATCATTTCTTCCCACAGATGTAGTTGATCTGATTTCTGTGTATTCCATCCAATGAGGTCCACATGTATAGCCACCATTTACATTGCTGAAAAAAAAAGATATTTGCAATGAATAAATCATTGGTCTTGCAAAATTCTATCATGTGATCTCTGGTATTATTTGTCTCATCAAGACCATATTTTCTAACTGCCAATGATTCTTCTGTGTTTCCAACATTCACATTCCAATCACCAGCAAAAATTAATACTTTTTGATTGCTTATTTGGTCAATTTCATACTGTAGAAGTTGGTAAAAATGTTCAATTTATTCATCTTTGGCTTTAGTGGTTAGTGCATAAGTTTGAATAATGGTAGTAGTAACTGGGCTTCCTTGTACAATTATGGACATTATCTTATCACTGACAACAATGTACTTTAAGATGAATCTTGAAACAATATTTGTGATGATGAATGTGATACAATTTCTCTTAAATTTGTCATTTCCTGCATAGTAGACCATATGATTTTCTGATTCAAAATGGCCAATAGCTTTTCAGCTCACTAATGCCTAAGATATTGATCTTTGTGAATTCCATTCCAATTTTTAGAACTTCCAATTGTCCTAGATTCATACTTTGTACATTCCACATTCCAATTATTAATGAATGTTTGTATCCGTTTCTTCCCATTTTGAGTCTTTCCCCACCAGCAAATGAAGGTCCTTAAAGCTTTACTGCATCCACATCATTAAAGTTGACCCTACTTTGAGGAGGCAGCTCTTCCCAGTTGTATTTTGAATGCTTTCCAACTTGAGTGGCTCATCTTCCAGCACTATATCAGACAATGCTTCATGACTATTCATAAAGTTTTCTAGTAATGTATCAAACTGTTTCATTGCTGTTTATAAGATTTTCATTAGCCAAGTTTTCACAAGTGGATGGCATTGTCCTTCTTCCCAGTCTGTCTTCATCTGGAATGACACTGAAACCTGTCCATCAAAGGTGATCCTGCCAGTATTTTGAAATACCAGGGGCATAGCATCCAGCCACATAGCAACACACAAACCATAATAGTATGACAAACTTACAGACAAGTCATGGCAAAACTGAGAGATGAATGGTGGCTTATGGTTAATTTATAGCAAATTGGTGTTTTATAAAAACAGAAAATTATTGTTTCATAGTTCTGGATGCTAGGAGTCTGAAATCAGGAGCTGGCCATGTTGATTTTGTCTGAGGCTTTGAGAGAGAATCTGTTCCATGCCTCTCTCCTAGCTTCTGATGATGGCAGTTGATCCTTGGAGTTCTTTGGTTTGTAGGTGCCAGTTGATCCTTGGAATTCCTTGGGTTGTGGATTCCTCCCTCAAATTCCATCTCCATCTTCACATGGCTTTCTTCCCTGTATGTCTCTCTCATTCTTTTTTAGGATGACACCATGCATGTTGGATTAAGACACATTCTATTCCAGTATTACTTCATATTAATTTAACTGACAGCATCTTGAAGGTTGGGCAATCTACTTCCATAATGATACTGCTTCAGAAACCCAAGGAGGGGTCACTATGCATCAGGACTGACTTGATGGCACATAACAACAACAACATCTTGAAAGACTCTCTTTCCAAACAAGTTTCTGTTCACAGGTACTGAGGATTACTAGTTATATGACTCCAGCCTATCTTTTTGAGAGACACAATTCCATCTTTAACACCTGCCAAAGTGTTTAAATTATCTAACTTAAATATTGACTTTTTTTTCTTTACAAAATTTGTATTTTTCAAATTAGTTGATATTGTGATGGCACGTGGCTATGCTTCCTAGCAAATAGTTTCAAAATGTAAACACAGTGTGTCAACTCATTTTAAAGCTTTGTGTTTTAGGACTAAGAGAAGGATCTTTTTAAAAAGTAACTTACGCTGATGAGAGAGCATCATGGAATGGGAGTTTGAAAATGTTAATATCATTGCATAATGTTGCAAAAAAATATATAGGTGGTTTATTTCTAAAATTCCTCATGCAGACATGCTTTAAAAAGTTGAAAATGAAATGTTCTAGCCTATCTAAAACTTAAGTATTTCATTTTTAATGCATTTGATATTATAAAACTGCAACACCATCTGATTTGCTTTAAACAACTGATTGACATCAAGGAACAAAAAAACATGTTAGCCACATTTCAAGAAAAACCTTCAATATATTTAGTGGATGAGACTATAGTAATAAATAGCATGATTTACCAAATGTAGCCAATGATGTGTTTCTTCCATTTAGATCTACGTATTTTTGTGAGTTGTCTTTTCAACTACATACAGATAATAAAACTAATATTGAAATAAACTTGACTTAAAATTGATTGAATGAAATGCTACACCAAGATTAAATAAACATTAGGAAGCATATGCAAAATATTTTGGAAACATTAACAAAATAAAATGAAACTAGTTAAATATAATTTATTTCATCCTTACATTAACATTTTTCATTTTTATTATGTATATTTTATAAGGCATATATTAGTATGCTATTTAGTGCATTTCTGCTATGGTGTGGTGAAGAATATTGAGTATATCTCAGATTACCAGAAGAACAAACAAATCAATCTTGTTAGAAAGATAGCTGAAAGTTCCTTAGACACATGAAGGATGAGACTTTGGATCAAGTACCTTGCACATGTAATCAAGAAAGATCAGTCACTAGAAAGGGACATGAGGGTTGGGAAAGTAGAGGGTCAGTGAAAACAAGGAAAACTCTCAATGAGATGGGCTGACACAGTAGCCAAAACAACGGACTTTTCTTTACGGAAGTAGATTGCCCAACCTTCCTTTTGAGGAGTGCTGGTGGGTTTGAACCTCCAGCCTTCTGGTTAGCATCAAACACCTTTGCCACTATGCCATCAGAGCTCCCTTGAAGATGGACCAGGAGCAAGTAATGTTTTGTTCTGTTATACACAAGGTGCCATGAGTTAGAGCTGACTTGACAGCAACTAACAATAACATAGTTTTAAAAGATAAATAAAAAAGTATACATATATTGGTGGGAGAAGGAATCACGTTCTTGTTTTTGTTTGTTTGTTTGTTTTTTAATTGCCAGAATACTTTAACAGCAATATGGAGATGACTGATGAGGCCTGCTTCCATAGCACCTTTATTTATCTTATATCCACCTTTGCAACCCTCCAGTCCATCCTCTATCCTATAGCACAAATGATCTGTTTAAACTCAACTCTTTATTGCCCACCTGACAGACTCACTTGTCATGCAGTGTGTATTTTCACTCAACATCTGTGGTCACCTCCTTCCAGTTCCTTCAAGATAAGGCCTTTGCACAAGCTGTTCCATTTACCTGGAACATTCTTTCCCTTCCTTTCTGACTAAAGGAGTAGCGTAGACTAACACAGCACAGCAAAAGATGTGTGTGCACAGGTGCACAGAGAATCCAGACCTCACAGCATAGTAGCAGAGAGCCCTATGTTGGGATCCCAGGCTCAGCTCTCTCTTAGTTCACACACATACTTAAAAATTGGGGCTATCCAGGAATTCTTTTGTCTATATAGACTATACACATAATGCTTATACTCCTGGTATAAAGTGTTTTCTGTTAATTTGACATTTAAATATGGCTATTTGGTAAGATGGGAGCTCTGGTGGTGTAGAGCCTAAGGCATTTGACTGCTAACCAGAAGTCTAGCGGTTCAAATCCACCAGCCACTCCCTGGAAGGAAGGTTAGCCAGTCTACTTCTATAGTGATATTGTCTCAGAAACCCAAGGAAGTGTCATTATGAGACTTCCTACTCAATGGCAGTAAGTTTAGTGAGTTATATGGTAAGATTTCTTTTCTGGTATTTCAGATATCCCCAGGAGTGCTTGGGAAGGGGAAGGAGATGTGCTAAATGTCAATGTTCCATAAAACTAATTACCTGGGAAATTTTGTGGGAAAAATGCATTGTGATACAGGTGTTACATGTAGTTTATGTCAGAACAAGCCCTGCATTGATGAGGCATAAATGAAAATATTGAATATGCAATGTCTATTAGCCTTGGGGCTCCACATTCTGAAGCACTTGTTAAATGCTTCCTCAATACATGAGCACCACCAGACATGGTGATTAGACCACGAGGCCTACCCATACTCAATTCAGGACCAGCAGCCTCCTCTCTCTGGGCAGTTTGGTTTTAGTTTTGGTTTTTCTTTTAGTCCAGACCTGAGTGAGTCTTCTTGTCCTCACCTGAAGTGGTCCAGTGTGGCCTCTGACCACTTTATGATAGAGTGTTAAGCTGTCCATGTATCCCAAAGGTCCTCCAACACTGAATCTATGGACTCTTTTCCTTCTCTATCTAGATAAAAGTACAGAACAAATAAAAATGATGTATAAATGCATTGTGATAAATATATATGTAAATATACATTAGCCATATGATATGAAATATGATGATCAATTAAAAGAAACATCCAGTGCCTCTTCTTCCATCCTAACTTTCAGTTGATGTCCTTATTCCTTATCTCACTGAACAATGAAGTACCTGTACTCAGTGTCAGAGGTCTTTAGACCTGCAGGGCATGGTTAGACATGCTTCAGGCTTAGGCTTGAGGCCTTTGGAAAACTCCACCTCTTCAAGCCACATACCTCCTCGTACAGTCTGTCCCTATGACTGTATAAACTCAAGATGTGTGCCCTATCCTGTATGTACACACATACACACACATTCTTAGATCACTCTGTCTGTCTTCTCAAAACATCCTGTAGCCCAAACTTCAAATCTCTCCATCCCAAATGCCTACCCATCTCTGCTTCTGGCAGTTCTTCAGACTTGACAGCTACAGGTAACCAGTATCTGACCTTAGGGCTTTCATAGTCCCTCTCTCTCCTTACACATGAGGCTTAGGGTGCTTAGCCAGACCCTAACACATACCACAAAAAGAACAGCAAGGGAAGCCCTCCCCAAGCTCTCACCATTACACCAATGCAACCACTAGCATCTACGTACTCTGCCTTCCTTCCTGTTACTATATACAGACTGTCTATACTCAGAGCTCAGACTAATATCTCCACCAAATCCTATTTCTCTTCACCAGCTTAGGAACATTACTCCTATATTCTCCTACTTTCATTCTTATATTGCAATTTTTTTTTCCTCTCTACTGAATTATTCCCATCAGTGTATGCATCAGACACATTTTAGGATGGCCCACAATGAGTCTTCTTCTAGTATAATCTCTATCCTTTGAGCATGGGCAGAAATTGTGAGTTACTTCTAACCCATAGATATGGCAAATGTGTCAGTCTTATGATTGCATAATGTTATATAACAAAGGTTAAGGAATCTTGCAGATGTAATTAAATTCCCTACTCCTTTTACTTTGAGTTAATAATAATGGATATTATCCTGGGTGGGTCCGACCTAATCAGAGGGAAGCCTTTTAAAAGAAGTTTGGACCTCCCTGGAGCTGAGAGTCTCTCCTGCTGGGCCTTAATGAAGTTAGATGCCATGTTGTAAGATGATATGTGAGAAAGCCATGTGGCAGGGAACTGCCAGTAGAGTCCGATGACTGACGTTGGCCCTTGATGGATAGTCAACAAGGAAACAGTTTCAAGGAACTAAATTCTGCCAACAACCAAAGGAACCCAGTCCAGCTGATATTTTGAACACAACCTGGTGAAAGATGCTGAGAATTAAAATAATGAGACTTGATGAGATTAACAAAGTCATGACTGAAAGTGGGGCATCCCAATGCTCACAGGATATATAAAAGAGGGTAATAAGCAGAGGAAACTGAGAAGGAGAGGCCAGATAGGTAGGAAGAAAACCAGACAATTATGATGTTACAGAACAAAAGGGAAAAGAATTTACAAAAGGAAAAAGTAATCAGCTGTACCAAATGCTGCTGATGGGTCAAGTAATTGGGAACTGAGAATTTAACACTGGATTTAGCAACCTGGGGTCAATCTTAAATAAGAGTGGTTTCTATGGATTGATGGGAGGGACAGCATGATTGGAATGGGTCTGTGATAGTTAACATTGTGTGTTAACTTTGCTGAGCCATGATTCTCAGTGGTTTGGCAATTACGACGTAGTGTCCTCCGTGATGATCTGATATAATGTAAATTACCTCCATGCTAAGACGTGCTATGAGCAGTCAATCAGTTGAAAGAGAGTTTCCTCAGGGGTGTGGCCTGTTTGCAATATATATGTGCATGTCCTGAAAAAGTCTCTCTGGTTTTCTGCTAGACCCACATCCTGCATCTGGCTCATCATCTCTGCTTCCTGGATTTGAACAAATGTTGTTGTTGTTGTTGTTATGTACCATTGAGTAAGACCCGACTCATAGTGACCCCTCCTTGGGTTTCTGCGGCAGTATTACTACGTAAGTAGATTGCCCAACTTTTCTTCCAAGGAGTGGCTGGTGGGTTTGAATTGTCAGCTCTCTGGTTAGCAGCCCAGTGCCTTAGGCATTGTGCTACCAGAGCTCCCACTTGAATGAATGGCCTGGAATATCTTCTATCAATGTTAGAATCGTTGCCCTCACAGCCCATGAACCAAAAATATACCATTTTATCTGTTGATCTTGCATTTGTCAAGCTCTGAAGCCAGCAGCCTGCTACCTTGCCTGCTGATCTTGGGTTTGTCAGCTGTGTGAATCTGGAGAAATCTCTAGTTTGCCTTTGACCCACAGACTTGTGACTTCCCAGACTCTACAACTGCATGAGCCATTTTCTTGAGATTTTGCTTCTCTAGTGAACCCAGCCTTATACAGCCTTCAAGAGAGAACTGAAAGAAAGAAATTTGAGACAAAATATGAACTACTATTTTAAGCATTTTTGCTATGAAAGGAAAGGAGAAAAGGGGTAGCACCTAAGTAAATTTGAGATCAAGAGAGGGTTTTCTTAGTGGAGTAAATAACAGTGTGGTTGCATGTAGTATTCATTTACTATCACTGTGTAACAAATAATGACAAAATTAGTGGCTTAATACAATATGTGTGCCTGTCTCTCAAATCTCTTTACCCAGATATCTAATTATTTCTTTCCTCATTTCCTTCAAATCTTTATTCAAACATCACTTCCCTGATAACTCTCTATAAAATTTGAACACAATCCAATAATTCCTAATCATTTTCATGCTTTATTTTTCTCACTATTTAACATATTGTGTAATTTACTTTTACAATTTTCTTTATTGTTAATATCTAATTCTAGAAAGTAAGCTATAAGACGGCCAAAATTTTTTGTCTATTTTGTTGATAAATGCATTCCTAGTGCATTGAGCAGTGCCTGGCACGTAAATCTTAATACATATTTGTTAGGCAAACAATTAAATAAATATGAAACCTTCAAAAATATTCTACAGCACAAAAAGAGAATAATCTGTTTTTAGAAAAGAACCCTTCCTCTTTTCCTTCAATAATATCTTATTGTGTTTTTTGTGAAAGTTTACATGTCATATTAGGTTCCCATTTGAGAATTTCTATAAAAATTATCCAGTGATATTAGTTATATCCTTCACAATGTGTCCATGTTGTATTTAATTGCATTCTTATTGTTCTGTTTCCAGTGCTCAAGTTTTGCTGCCAAAAAAAAAAAAAGAGAGAGAATAATTTTCCTGGAGCATTGTGAGGACAGCACCAGACTGTGCAGTGTTTCGTTCTGTTATACATAGGGTCACTATGAGTGACCAACTCAAAGTCACTGTGTTGGATTGGGTTCTCTAGAGAAACACAAAAACCAGCAAAGTGTATATATATATATATTTATAGAGAGAGAAAGAGAGAGAGAGAGAGATTTATCTTAGGTAAATGGCTCACAAGCGTGTAGAAGCCGACAAGTTCAAGCTGAAAAGTTCGTCTCTGGAGGGGGATGGGGCCCGGAGCCACCTGGCTTTCGCACGCACGGCAGAGGAGTTCAAGCCACAAAGTTCGTCTCTGGAGGGGATGAGGCCCGGAGCCGCCTGGCTCCCGTAAGCACAACAGAGCCGAGAGAATCAAGCTGGCACGCAGCACGCTGGTTACTGTTCCCAACAAAGGATGAATCCGAAACCTCCAGGGCGAGCAGCAAGCCGCTCACTCCAGGAAGTATATAGTCCGGAATGCCGTTCTTCCAGCTTGTCCTTGGGATAGCATTGCAGGTAGGCCACACCCCTGGGGAAACTCCCCTTGGGCAGACCGGCCACTCAGAACTCAGTCATGTGATCCATCATGGGAACCACCACTCACAACTGGAGTCCAGCCAAGTTGACACATCTTCAACTATCACAGTCACCTAACAACAACAATGTCCCTGCCCCCTTATCTTCTCATCTTTGCTTTAGAACAATGTTGACCTTTTGGTCTTATATAGGTGGTCCTTTAATAGAGTACTGTACTCATGGGTAATCCCTTAATTTTGTGTGCCAAGTTATTTTGCTAAAAGGCGACCTCAATCGATAGTTTTGGCTCAACTATTGAAGAGTATCTCAGTGCAATAGTGTCAGGAAGCCATCTAATCTCAACTTGTCCAGTTGGTCTGGACTTTTTAAAAATGTTTGTTCTATTTTTCATTCTTCTCCCTTTCTATCAGGGTCCCAATATTGTGACCCTGATCAGAACAATTGGTAGTGGTGACCAGTATCATCTAGTTCTAGTCTCAGAGTATGTTAGAGAAGAATCTTTTTTTTTTTTTTAACTTATAATATAATTGGAGTAAAAGTTTGCAGAGCAAATTAGTTTTCTAGTCAATAATTTATACTTTTTTATTTTTTATTTTTTTCTGTTTTTGGTGACATTAGTTGAAATACCCTCAATGTACCACCACTTTTCCCATTTCCTCCCTGGGTGCCCCATTTCCATTCATCATTCTTTCATGTCTATTTTTGTCTTCTGAGTTTAGTTTTTGGGAAAATGCTTCCATTTCACTCTCATATGGCTGACTATGTTGTTGTTGTTGTTATGTGCCCTCGAGTCGGCCCTGACTCATAGCGACCCCTCCTTGGGTTTCCGAGGCAGTATCACTATGGAAGTAGGATTGTCCAACCTTCCTTCCGAGGAATGGCTGGTGGGTTTGAACTATCAGCCTTCTGGTTAGCAGTCAAGTGCTTTAGCCACTATGCTACAAGAGCTCCTATGGCTGACTATCCTGAGGAGTATATCCCTTCCTGGTGTTATTATTCACTGTATGGGTCTTTCTATTGCTTACTGGAAAGTTAATCCCTGGAGATGGGTTCCAAGTCTTGGGGGTTCCACCAGTCTCTATCAGACCAGTAAATCTGGTCTTTTTTAAGATTTTGAATTTTGTTATACTATTTTTTTTCCTCTCTGTCCAAGACCCTCTATTGTGATCCTGATTAGAGCTGTTGGTGGTGGTAGACAGGCACTATCTAATTGAGAAGACTCTTTCTGGTGGAGTAGGTTTACTGGAAGGAACAGAAAAAATTACAGAAACTATCTGTTTCATGTTTGCAACAATAATATGAAAGAACTTTGCCAGTATTAGGCAAAAATGAGACAAAATAAGTAGAAACCCCATGAAAAAACACGCCAGCTTGATTATAGTCCCCATTTGCTTTAATACTGTAGAAAATTAATCAGAGTTTTAAAAAATAGGCTTGATGACAACAACCTCCAAACAGAAAGAAAAAAGTCTACAGAACATTATGGAAAAAGGATGTGACCTAATTCCTTTATACATAAAGGACATAGAAAATCAGTCTCAAAGTATTCAAAGTTTCAGAAAACATATTTGAGTTCTCTTTTTGAAAAAAAAAATTACATTAAAACATTCTCCACATCACTGCAATCAATAATAGGGCAGTTATACCAGATGAGGAGAGACTAAACATTGAAACTAAAGAGAGATAGATCTAAATAATTTGTTCTAAATGTAGTTATACAATTGATGAAAGAAAGGCAAACCAAGATTAAAATAACAAAGAATAGAAAGAGAAGAGGGACAAGGCAAGCAAAAGCCCTCAGTTGTGTAGGGAGACCAAAGTTTCTATTTTGATTTTGACCTTATATAATTAGAAATATAAAGGTGGATTTTTTTTTAACTTTAAGGTATCTAATACTCAAATTAAAAGCTAGGTGTTAATGCTATCAAATTTTAAATAATGAAAATAAAAATAATATTTAACAAAGATATAATTAAAAAATCTTTTGAATGCATGGTTTAATAATGTCTATTAAAATCAAAATTAATTTTGTATCATTCAAATCTTTTCTATTCTTAGTTATTATGTAATATACTTGATTAAAGCCTGAAAATGGTTTAGTAAAATATCCCACCATGTTGTGTCTTCTCCCATGTAAGGATATCTAATATATATTGGAGAAGTCTTTGATGAAAAGGTCATTTTTTATAAAGAAAAGATAGCGTTTACTACCCAGTTCTTAAGAAGGCAAAACAGTGGCAAAAGTAGGGAATGGGACTTTATATAAGGACTTCATATCACTGAGGAAAGATCTCTTGTAACAGGAAACCTGAAAGTGAGAGGAGTAAACAAAAGGGGGCAAATGCAAATGGCCAAGGTCTGAGATGCCCAAAGCCTGTCAGAAAGATCAAACCTGGTGGGAGACCAGAGAGAGACAAGAAGCTGAGGGAAGGGCTTGGAGCAAGAGGTTGAGGATAAGAAGTAGGTCTGGAGCAAATTTGGGCAAGAGTCATGTAAATAGGGATGGCTGAAAAATGGTCTAGAATAATGAAGTTCAGACTGATTTAGCAATAAAGGCTTCCCTCCAAGTGTAACTCAATATGTAACACAGATAAAAGACAAACAACTCTATCAAGAGCAAGGTGGGAGCCAGGAATCCACCCACTTGATCTCTCCCTTACTCCAGAGGTAGCCTAGAACTTACTTTCACTGAACATCCATAGGTCCCTGGATCAAAGTTTGCAAGTTGCAGGCGGAGCCAATGTGGGCAAATATTTTGTGTGGAGCCCTGTCTAAATTTTCTAAAATTTTGATTTTAAAATGTACTATGTAATCAATCGATCCAATGTCAATTCCCAGGTTTGGTAGTACAGTTTATATACCATTGGAGGAAAGTGGACAAATGGTATATGGGGGCCTGCCTCCATACTATTTTTACAACTCTCTAAACCAAAACCAAATCAAATTCACTGCCATCGAGTGGGATCTGACTCACAACTATCCCTCTTTGTGTTTCCAAGGGGGTATCACTATGGAAATAGATCACCCAATCTTCCTTCCGAGGAGTGGGTGGTGGGTTTGAACTGCCAGCCTTCTGGTTAGCAGTCAAATGCCTCAGGCACGAAGCTACCAGAGCTCTCTGAAACTCTCTATGAATCTATAATTATATCAAAACAAAAAAAATTTGAAAAAAGTCAGAATTATAAATGTTAAGTAGAGACCAAGGAACTTTCTAGACTGAAGCAGATTAGAGAGACATGACAACTGAGTGAGTAGAACTTGTGATCCTGGACTGGATCCCTCTGCTATAAAGGACGTTATTGAGACAACAGCAAAACTTGAAAGAAGTCTTCGGGTGAAGAATATTTGACAATTGTTAGTACTACTCATGCATTTTTTTTCTTTGTAAGTTTGAAATTGTTTCAAAAAAATAAGTTTTTTAAAAAAGAATGAATCCACATGAGGTAATGATTTCTCAATGAAGACTTAGAAAAGGGGTCAGTAATTTTTTTTGTTGTTGTTAGGGGCCAAATAATATCTTCAGTTTTGTGGACCATAGAGTCTCTTTCAACTGTGCTTTTGTAGTTCAGAAAAACTGCCATAGACAATATGTAAACAGACAATGTGCCAAATTTGGCCTGTGATTGGCACAGGCTGTAGTTTCTCAATCCCCAACCTTGAATAATGGGTCCAGTTAGTGCACATGATTATTCTTCATAGGGTCCAGGTTCCTTCTCTTCCTTTTCTGATCCAGGAACCATCTCCTCAGGTTTTTTATTAGTCATTCCTGGCAGCTAATTTTATACCTTCCACCTTAAGAAAAAGATAGTAGTGCTGTTATTTACTGGTAATGTCTAGTTTTTTGAAATCTCTTTGCATTGAGGCAATAAAGTGCTTTTAATACCATGCATCTAATGCTGATATATCATTTCACATGATGCTACATCATCCACATTCAGCCCTGAATACTGCCTCCTAATAATTCTCTCAAAGGTCGTTACAATGCTTCGTTGCTGAGGATCACAAATGCAAGTCTACCCAGAGGATACAGGGGAATGTAAATGTTAATTCATTTTCTAACCATGTTAGATTTACCATTTGAATTTTATAGCATAAATATAGAACAACATGTCTTCCAATTATATCTTCTCTTGAAGGTTTGAGGCCATAATTACTGAATTCCTATTATATTATCTCTTTGAATGTTAATTGCACACCTGCCTTCCTATGCCAGTACCTGGTAAATAGGCAAGGATCCTTTGGAACAGAGTGGAAAAAGAGATCTTCTTCACACAAGGAAAAGCCAGTCCTCTTTAGATCTGGTTTAAGACTGACATCTTCAATCATATCAAATCAGAAGGAAGATAACATCATCAGAAGGACCACCTGCATTGTAAAACTCGGATTTCTACAGCCCTCTGAGAACACTGGTACAGCTATCCCAAGAGGACTGCCTGACATGTGATACAAGCCAGCAGAAGATTAAGGGAACCACCTTAGATGGTAGTAGCAGAGGTGAACAGGGTGAAAGATACCTGCCACCACTTATTTACCCTTGGGTGCTGTAACCTGGAAGCAGTGCTGTCCATGTTCTGATGACAGCTGTCCATTCATTAGGCCACCTCCTGAAACCCAGCCACAAGCCTCTGGGATAGTTCTGTAGGTTTATGAGTCCTGGAGCTACCGGGGGAATCTTTTCAAGAAAGGGTCATAGAGTGGCCCAAAAGGAAGAAAAAGGATGGGGAAAATGAACCATGTAAGTCATGGTCCAGACTCACAGCACTCTAGATAACACTGGCAGCTTTAGCCAATGCCCAGCACCAAGGAGGACTAGAAAAATTTGAGGAAGATACTCCAAAGACCACAGTCTCCAGAGGCACAGAGGGTACTAGGAGCAGGGATGAAATGGGAGATTTTCCCAGTCTGCATCATGCTGCCTTTCCCCTACCCCAAGGAGCTAATCGCAATATGTAAGGCAAAATGAGTCATAACAAACAAGACTGGCAATCTACTTCCATAGAAATACCACCTCAGAAACCCAAGGTGGGGTCGCTATGAGTTGGAACTGACTCAACAGCAGTGGGTTGGGCTTGGGTTTTTTTTTTTCTTCACTTTGTGGGGACCAAGAATGGGTTCATTAATGTCTGTTCAGGGAATTGGACTAAACCATGTAAACTGGGCCTTTAAGTAGAGGTAGGATTTTAACACCTGGATTCGGTCAAAGGACAACTTTTGTTGTTGCCATTAGGTGCTATCAAGTTGATTCCAGCTCACAGCGACCCTATGTATAACAAAACAAAGCACTGACCAGTCCTGGGTCATCTTCATAACTGTTGCTATATTTGAGTCCATTGTTGCAGTCACTGGGTAAATCCATCTCATTGAGCCCTCTTTTTCTCTGAAACTACTTTACCAAACATGATATCCTTCTTCAAGGACTGGTTCCTCCTAAAAATGTCTGAAATGTGTGAGACGAAGTCTTGCCATCTTTGCTTCTAAAGAGTATTCGTTAAAAAAAAAAAAAAAAAAAAAAAAGTTATTTGGGTCAAAGTTTACAGAACAAATTGCTTTTCCATTAAACAATTCATATGCATTTTGTTTTGTGAAATGTACTGCAATCCCCACAATATAACAGTACTCTTCCTATTTCTTCCCTGGGTATACCATTTCCCTTTGTCTTTACTTCCTATCCCTTCCTGTACTCTGAGCTTTATGCCTGAGTGAATGCTGCTCTTTGGATCTTGTATGGTTGATTGTTTTAATGACTGCAGATATCTCTGTTATTATTGTTCTCCTTATAGGCCTGTCTATTGTTTTGCTGAAAGTTGAGCTGCTGGAGTGAGTTAAGTTCCCAGCTTGAAGGGTGTCTCAGGGCCATAGTCTCCTGGATTCCACCAGTCTCTGTGAAACCAGTAAGCCTGTTTTTGTTTGTTTGTTTCTTTGTTTTTAGTGATTTTGAGTTTTATTCCACATTTGTTTCCCGCTCTATCTATTGTGATTGCTTTCAGAACAGTCAGCACTGGTAATTGGGCACCATGTAGTTCTTTTGGTTTCTGGGTCCTGGAGGCTGGGGTTCACATGGTCCATTAGTCCTTTGAACTAATTGTTTCCTTACATATTTGATTTTCTTCATTCTTCTTTGCTCCTAATGGGAGAGACCAATAGTTGTTCCTTAGATGGCCACTCCACAAGCTTGTAAGACCTCGGTTGCTGCATACTGAAGTAGGATGTAGAACATTGTTTTTGTGGACTATGTTATGCCAATTGTATTTAGTTTTCCCCAAGACTATGGCCCTGAGCCCCCATGTCCAGTGACTCATTCCCTCCAGGTGTTTGATTGTGACTAAGAAGTTTTCATAAGATTGTCCCCTGTATGCCCCACTATATTCATGAATATATTTGTACCACATATAAATGCATATGTAGAAATATCCTCTGTCAAACCTATATATACATTCATGAGTATAATCCCATTTGCCTTCCTACCCTTGTTCAGCTTGAGTATCTATGTATCCACTCATAGATTATTATTATTACTGTTATTGTAGGATTGTGCATGTAATAATACTTACCTTTGTTGCCTTTAACTCCTGCTCCTCCTAGTCTCTTCCTCTGCCTTGATCATTTTGTGCTGACCTGTCTCTTATTGTATATTGCCTTTCCCTTTACCCAAGTTGATACATGCCTACACTTTAGTTAGTGATTTACCCTCTCTAAGGACATTTTTAGGATCTTTGGTGGCATAGTGTCTAATGGATTTCACTGCTAATCAGAAGGCTGGTGGTTCAAACCCTGAAAAGTGTGAGACGAAGGAAGGAAGGTTGTGCAATCTACTTCCATAGTGATACTACCTCAGAAACCCAAGGAAGGGTCACTATGAGTTGGACCTGACTCGACGGCAGTGAGTTTTGAGAAGGACATTTTTGTTGTACTTCCTCTAAGACAAAATGGTCCATTCTTCTGGCAGACCATAGTATTTTCAGTATTTTTCACAAACATCATAATTCAAAGACATCAATTCTTCTTTGGTCTTCTTTATTCATTGTCTACCTTTCATGTAATATGAGGTGACTGAAAATACCACGGCTTGGGACAGGTCACTTTAGTCCTCAAAATGGCATCTTTGCTATTAACACTTTAAACATATCTTTTGAAGCAGATTTGCCTACTGTAATATATTATTTGATTTCTTGACTGCTGCCTCCATGGGCATTGATTGTGTATCCAAGTAAAATGAAATCCTTGACAACTTCAATATTTTCTGCATTTATAGTGATGTTCTTTATTGGTCCAGTTGTGAGGATTTTTATTTTCTTCTTGTTGTGGTATATAATCCATACTGAAGGCTCTTGTCTTTGATCTTTATCAGTAAGTGCAAGTCCTCTTCACTTGTCACTTCCAGCAAGCAAGGTTGTGTCATCTCTGTGTCACAGGTTGTTAGAGTCTTCATCCAATCCTGATGCTGTGTTCTTCATATAGTCTAGCTTCTCGAGTATTTGCTCAACATACAGATTGAACAGGTATGCTAGAAGGATACACTCCTGATACACACTTTCTCTGATTTTAAACCATGCAGTATGCTTTTGTTCTGTTTGAACAACTGCCTCTTAGTCTATGTACAGGTTCCACATGAAAACAATTGTTATAGACTTCTCATTCTTCACAATGTTATTCATAATTTGCTATAATTTGCATAGTCAAATGCCTTTGCATAATGAATAAACTACAGGTAAACATCTTTCTGATATTCTCTGCTTTCACCCAAGGTCCATCTGACATCAGCAATGATATCTTTCATTCCACATCGTCTTATGAATTTAGCTTGAATTTCTGATAGTTTCCTGTTGATGTACAACTGCAACTGTTTTTGAATTATCATCAGTAAAATTTTACTTGTGTGTGTGATAGAAATAATATTGTTCAATAATTCTGTTGGATTGCTTTTCTTTAGAGTGGTCACAAATATCAACTTCATCCTGTCAGTTGACCAGGCAGCAGTCTTCCAAATTTGGTGGCATAGATAAGTGAATGCTTCCAGCATTGCATCCATTTATTGAAACATCTCAATTGGTATCCTGTCAAATTCTAGAGCCTAGTTTTCCACCAATGCCTTCAGTGCCACTTGGACTTTCCTTCAGCACTGTTGGTTCTTAATGATATGCTACCTCCTGGAAAGGTTGACTGTCAACCAATTCTTTTTCATACAGTGTCTCTGAGTTTTCCTTCCACGTTCTTTTGATGCCTTGCTGCATTCAATATTTTGCCCATCCTAAAAAACAAAACTCACTGCCATTGAGTCAGAACCAACTCATAATGACTCCTCCTTGGCTTTCTGAGGGAATGTCACTATGTAAGTAGATTACCCAATCTTCCTTCCAAGGAATAGCTCATGGGTTGAACCACCAGCCTTCTGGTTAACAGTCAAATGCCTTAGGCACTACACCACCAGAGCTCCTATTTTTCCCACAGAATCCTTCAATATCTCAACTTGAGGCTTGATTTATTTTTATTCAATTCATTTGGAGAAATGCCAAGTGTGTACTTCTCTTTTAATTTTCTAACTCCAGATCTTTGTACATTTCTTTAAAATATGTCACTTGTTCTGTTTACTTTTGTTCTGTTTGAATGACTGCCTCTTGGTCTATGTACAGGTTCCACACAAAAACAATTAAGTGTTATAGAATTGTTATAGAATTACTTATCTCCTTGAGTTCCCCTTTGCAATCTTACGTTCAGCTCTTTTACTTCACCATTCCTTCCATTTATTTTCCATTTACTTTACACTCAAGAGTAAGTTTCAGAGTCTCTTCCGACATCCATTTTGGTATTTTCTTTCTTTCCTGTGTTTTTAATGACTTTTGCTTTCTTCATGTATGATGTCTTTGGTGTCATCCCACAACTTGTCTTGTCATTGGTTATTAGCATTCAGTGCATAAAATCTATTCTTGCCATGGTCTCTAAATTCAAGGGATATACTAAAAGTTGTACTTTGGCTCTCACAGACTTGTTTTAATTTTCTTCAGCTTCAGCTTGAACTTGCGCATAAGCAACTGAGGGTCTGTTTCACAGTTAGCCCCTGTACCTGTTCTGATTGATGATATTGAGCTTCTCCATTGTTTCATTCCACAGATGTAGTCAATTTGATTCCTGTGTATTCCATTTGGTGTTGTAGGTGTCATTTCTGTAAAGAGAATGTGGGAGATAGGGCTGGATGGGCAGAAGGTCAGTATGTAAAGGACCCTAAATACCAGGAACTTAGACTTTTGAACTAGATTATGAAGATGACTAAACAACATTAAAGGAAGAAAATTAATCTAAAAGTCAGAGAGCCAGTCATAGTATAGCTGGAGGGAAAATGCATATCAGAGCTTAAAGAGCTGTCTGGAACTAATGCAACACAAGTATCTCTTTTAAGTACATATCACTAACTCTACAGGGAAGAAGGGAACTCTGGTAGCACAGTCCCTAAGGCATTTGACTACTAAGCAGAAGGCTGGTGTTTCAAACCCACCAGCCACTCCTCGGAAAGAAGATTGAGCAATCTATTTCTGTAGTGATATGGCCTCAGAAATCCAAGAAGGGTCACTATGAGTCAGGTCCCACTCAATGGCACATAACAACAACAACAAAGAGGAGAAGGTGAACTCTCAGAAAGACTGTCAATATAAGATAGTGTGAGAGTAGAATGGATAGTAGTTGGCTAGGTGTTTGGAAAGAACAAGCCATTTATTCTGACTCATTCTTTAATATATGAGTGTCTAGTGCCCTGTTCTGTGCTATCTCTTGAGATTTTTAGACTGGACAACTGGAAAGATTGTGGCCCCTTCATAGAAATAGGAGATGAGGACTAAGTTTGAGGGTCCAGACAATGAGTTTAGTTTTGGGAATACTGAGTTTTGAAGAGTCACTAGGATAAACAAGTGTAGAAGCACAGAAGTGGTAAGTGCAAAACTGGAGCATTAAAACAAACAAACAAACAAACAAATCTCTGGTCTGAAACATACTGTAATCATTCAGATATCCCTAACTCTAGATAAGTTGGTAATGAAATGTACAGGTAACACAGTGAGTAGTCAATAAATGTTGGATGGATAAGTGAATGAATTGGAAGAGGGAGTGGACTGTCAAGTAACATGGGTTGAGTCCTCATAATTGCCCTGTTTCTTAGTAAATCACATCTTTCTCTGCCTGTAAAATGAGAACACTGAACTAAATGATGTATAAAATTCCTTCATATCATACTTCCCACCATCCTCCCTACAGTGTTTGTCTCTGAGTTGAGCACAAAAGGATCCTACCCAATTAAGTTCAAGAGCAACTTGAAGAGGTCAGTGTGGATCAACTACCTCTTCCTTCTGTGTTCCAGTTGGGCCCACAATTGCTTCAAACATATGATACCTCTTCCTTAGCCCACCCTCCTCAACAGCAAGCTCTCAATGGTCCTTCTTAGGAACCTAAGTGATAAAGCTCCAATGGCTATTTACTCAGAAAACAAGATCCTTTGTAAGTTGATTCCAATCCAACTCTCCAGTCTCCCCAAGGTCTATGCTCCAGTCATGTGAAATTGTTCACTACAGATTAGTAAGAAAGCACAAGCTTACCTTGGTTACTAGGTAATGCATCCCTAGGCTCTAGACTCAGATAATCTGTGTTGGAAAGGTGTGCTCTCTCCTTTCAAGCTGGGTAATCTGAGGCAACATAATCTCTCTAAATTCAGTTTGTCTACATGTAAAAATGGTTTGATAATAGTACTGACATCATAGAGTTGTTATGAGGATTAGTTGTAACAATATGTATAAAGCAATTAGTATAATACTTGGTGAACACTTAATAATATTAGGCAGTATTAGTAGTCACAGAGATAGTTGTCATAGTTGTGGGTCAACTTGGCTGGGCCTGGGTGTTGAGTGGCTGGGCAGAAGGATGTTGTATACCCCATAATGAGACTAGTAGTCAACTCCATTGTGGAATCTGATATGAGTAGCTGAGGAGCTGCCTTAGAGACATGGTCTGCTTCTAGTATATATGCAGTTTTGAGAAAGGTCTCTGCAGCTTTTTGACATGCTTGGACCCTGCATGTAGTCAAGTCTTCATTTAGCAAGACTACCATGTCTGCCAATCTTTGGATTGTTCCTGGACTTGAACCAGTGGTCTACTGTGCTGTTTGATAGTTTTGGGACTGTCCCATTTTATTTGCCAACCTTGGGCTTATAAGCCATAGCAGCCAGTAGCTGCCTGAGTGAAGAGACACATCCAGCTCCAGTGGACTGGAAGCAAGAGGCTGAGCTGAAGCCCAAAGTTGAGGGGCCTTCACTCAGCCCCTAGAGGTGGCACTTTGAACTCAAAATTCTAGCCACCAAAACTGTAAAAGAATAAGCTCTTGTTTGTTAAAGCCACCCATTTGTGGTATTTCTGCTAAAGCAGCATTAGAGAATCCAAACAATAGTATTAGCGTGGGTAGTAGCAAAGGTTTCCTTAACACCTTTCATAGGCTCTTGCACATTGTAAGCAATCAATATCTGTGTGTGATTGAGGAAGTGAAACAGAGCTCACCTGGCAAGGCTCTGTTTGCTGGCTCAGCTCCAAGAATTACCGTTTGTGCTTCTAACAGCACTGAGCACTGGGAGGGCCGTGTCCTCGCTTCAAGTCCTCATCCTACAGAACATTCCTCTATCCAGGCAACAGCGGCTCACGGCTGAAACGCAACTCTGCATTCTCCCTATGGGGTTTGATTCTATAGATTGGTTGCCCTAAAAGGTTGAAATTACAGTGTTCATATTGCGATAAAAGTCCTTGCCTCAGTGCTCCTGTTATTTGTTAAAATGTGTAATAACTGTCTCTAAGAACCTTGTATTAGGGGACAGAAGGAATGCACCTGGGCCCTAGGCTGCCAGCTGTAATTGAAACACCTCCAAGCTCAGGAGAAGGTGCTGGGAAAATTTCTGCAGATTGGCTGGGGATGAGGAGCACACTCAAGGCTTTCTAGGTTCTGTTAATGAGTGTAGGATCCTGGAGGTAGGTGTGGAAAATGGGGACCAGGGATGGGGGGCTTGAAGTTGAATGTTTAAATTCCTATGGGAGAAATGGAAAGAGCTCTCCAGACCTCAGCCTGGAGGCTGAGAATGGTAGGAGAGGGTCTTGCCCAGTACCTCACTCAGATCTGCCTTTTGCTCCAGTACTCCAGACTTTACTGTTCCTTATCCATCCCAGGAGTCCCTTGGTTATGCAAATAGTTAACATGTTCAGCTGCTAACCAAAAAGATCAGAAGTTTGAATCCACCCAGAGACACCTCTGAAGAAATGCCTGGTGATCCACTTCTAAAAAAGTATCCACTGAAAACCCTATGGAGTATAGTTCTACTTTGACACTGATAGGTCACCATGAGTTGGAATTGGCTGATGGTAGGTGGTAACACTCAACCTGACCCCTTGCTCCTTCAGAATACAACCACCTGGTTTGTTGTATTCTCAGCCAGCTGCCTCTTTGGAAAATCTGACAAACTAAACTCCTCCTCAAACTAGCAGTCTCATTCATTTTAGCCAGTAACTCCTGAATTTAGTAATGTACCATTCAAAAGAATGACTTTATAATGATGAAATTTCAAGCTAGAGGCCTACCAGTCAAGAAAAGATTTGGGAGTAGATGAGCCTTCAAGAATAGCTCACATTGTACCAGAAGAAGAAGGCATATCTTTCCTATGTATTTCCCTAGGCCTGTTTCCTGCAGGGATGGTGCATCAAGGAAATATTAGTGTTATTTAGGAGGAAAGGATTCTTCTAATCTGAGAGTCCCTTGCAAGATACCCTTCACTCCAATCAACCTCAAAATTACAGAGCTATGAGAGAACAATAGACTGATGAAGACCTTTTGAGCTGAAAACTCATAAGTTTGTGATTTATCCAAGATCACACTTCATGAGCAGGTTTTGACTCTTAGTTGCATTTCTCTCCATGATGTGTGCAAGCCAGCTACACACCACTGAAGAGGGATCACAGTAACATAAAGACACCATGTACCATTTTGTTTGCTTCCTCCACCATCCCTTCCAAGAGTCATTTAGTAGAAATCCAACTAGTAAACATATCCTTTGCCACACATTTCATACTAACTGCTGGGACTTAAGCACTTGAGGATAGGGATGTATTTAAAAAAGAAAACTGTAAAAGAGCTCTGGATACTAAGGTAGCTTAAAAAAATGGCATTCACAGCTCATCTTCTTTTTCAGTAACTGGAAGTCACCCTGACCCACATAAATGAACCTGAATGTTACAACTCTGCTTTGAAGAAGATCTGCCTTTCTTGAGTTCAAAAGGAATGAAAAACTAGGTCAGTTGCCCAGAGTATTGAAAGAAGTGAAAAGGATAGGGGGAAAATTACATTTCTAGTGAAACTGGTATCTTCCACCCACCCTATTATTGTCTTTATTTTTAACCAAATAAAATACATTAACTCGTAAGTTTTGAATTTATATCAAAGGTATAATCCTGAATATCCAAGAAACACAAACTACCTTAAGTCATTTCTCTGTTGCCCAGCCCATTTTTCCCTCTAGTTCCCTGTGTGGGAATTTTTTGTACCTAAAGAACACAAAGATAGGAAGAATCATTTCCTCCCGTTCTGGCAACAGACCTCACAGATACTCACTTATGGAGTCCATTCCATTCCAACACGGCCCTGTCACACAACAGAGTTACCCACAGGAGCAACTGCTACTCTCTCTGTCCATTCATTCCCCCATCCATTAATTTAACAAATATATATAGATCAACTCCTTGGTACCAGGTGCCTTCTACCCTGAATATGGTGGGACTTAAAGGCAGCATACATCGTGTTTATGGCAGCCATTGACTGTGAAGCCTCTTCTCCAGGCACCATACATATGTTAGCAGACTTAGATCTCAGAATAAACCTACAAATCCACTGCTGTTTAATCAATTCCAACTCATGGTGACCCTATGTGTATCAGAGTAGAATTGATTCCTATGTAAACATAATTATGTTGTGTATACATAAGGGGATCCATAAGAACCACCTGGGGATCTAGTTAAAATATAGATTGTGATTCAGTATATGTGGAGTGGAAATGCAAATTCTCAGCAGGAGGTCAAACTGGAAGGAACAAATTTGAACTCCTGCAGAGGTCAGGGAAGGCCTCACAGAGGAAAGAGGCATCAAAGTGGGCCAGGAAGAACAGGCAGAATTTGGAGAGGCAGGAATGGTATGGAGGGCACTCTAGGCACAGGGAGCAGTGCAAGCAAAACTAGAGGCAGACATGAACACAGCCTATGAGGTGGAGCAGACGAGGGCAAGATCCCGAACATGATTAAAATTAAACTGTAAGTTTAAATTTAGCTTGTAGGTAATGGGGAGCTTCTAAATGTTTTGAATAGAGAGAGCATGAAGGCGGAGTTTTATAGGCAAGAGATGATGTGTCCTCACCAAGTTATGAACCTGCCCACCTACTGAAACCAACAACTTGTTTTTCCTCACTTAGCCTAGCTTGAAAAATGAGAACCTAGGAAATTAAATAAGGGTCAACCCTGGATAGTTATCTCTGGAATCAATTGCCCAGAGTTATATTTCTAAAACACAAATCAGATTAAGTCACTCCCCTGCCAATAAGCCCTCCATGGTTCCTTTTGCCTACAGGGCAATGTCCAAACTCCTTAGCCTGACATGCAATCTCACCCAATCCTGCATAGCCAGGCTGTTTGCCCCTCCACTCAGCAATCTACTTTTTAGCCACATTCACCATTTTCCCAAAACAAGCCTCTTTAAGCATCGGTCTCTCTCTTCTTCAATCACAAAATACTTATGGAGTACTTATTAAGTATCTACTGTGGGCCAGGCCTTGGCATTACCAAAGTGATCAAGACAGGTGCAAATACTTCTTCTTTGTACTTAAAACCTGGTGAGGGGGATGGATATTAAACGCTGATTACAACTGTGATACTTGCTAGAAAGAGATGCATAGGTTGCTGTGCAGAGGTGTAACTGGGATTCCTAATCTATTCTGTGGGGGCAGTGGTGGTTCAGTATTAGAATTCTTGCCTTCCATGTAGGAGACCCAGGTTTGATTCCAAGCCAATGCACTTCATGCTCTGCCATCATCCGTCTGTCAGTGAAGACTTGTGTGTTGCTATGACGCTGAACAGTTTTCAGCAGAGCTCACAGACAAAGATAGACTAGGAAGAAAGTTCTGGTAATCTACTTCTGAAAATCAGCCAATGAGACCCTGTGGATCACAGTGGTAGCATCTACAATCAATCATGGGGATAGAACAGGACTGGGTAGCATTTTGTTCTGTGTGCATGAGGTCTCCATGAACCAGGGGCTGACTCCACTCAATGGCAGCTAATAACAACAAATCCAATCTGGGAGGCCAAGGAAATCTTCCTCATAGAAACTTGAAGGATAAGTAGGACCTCCTAAGGCAATGGTAGGTCATGGTTAGGGCAATGAGGGAAAAGTATTATAGGCAGAGGGAACAGCAGATACAAACCTTTGAGGGTGGAGCAGCCACAATATAAGTCACATAAGTCCTCACAGAAGTGAAGTTCAGGGAACATGTCTAAGATGAGACAGGAATGGTTCCTCTGGGCCTTTAAGACCTGGTAAAGGATGTCTGACCTTATTCTGTATGCAATGAAAAGCCACTGGGGTTGTAAGCATGGGAATTACACAATCATATTTTAATCTGGCTGTTACATGGAGAATGCAATTTGGGGTGGGAGACCCCAAATATTGGAATCTGCTTCCCCTCCCTCTCTCCCCATAACAATCAGCGTTTGTCTTTCTAGAGCCAACCCTTTTTCTGGGACCTTTACTGGCTGCATTAGGCTAAATAAATAACTCCCCCTCTTTTACCCCTCCCACAGATGGCAACTTTATATTTTAGTGTGTATTAGGGTGTAGTTCCACTTAAATTTCTTCATCATGACATGACTTTGCTTGCTGAAAGCAATCAGGACTTGAAGCACTTACTGATGAAGATCGAAGATTACACCCTTCAGTATGGATCATACCTCAAAGTAAAGAAAACAAAAATACTCACAACTGGACAAATAACCAACATTATGATAAATGAAGAAAAGATTGAAGTTGTCAAAGGTTCAATTTCATTTGGATCCATAATCAATGCCCATGAAAGCATCAGTCAAGAAATCAAACGACATATTGCATTGAGCAAATCTACTGCAGAAAAAAAAATCTCTTTAAGTATTAAAAAGCAAAGATGTCATTTTGAAGATTAAGATGTAACTAACCCAAGCCATCTTATTTTAAGCACCTCATAAGCATGTGAAAGCCGGACAATGGATAAGGAAGACCAAAGAAGAATTGATGCCTTTACCTTATGGTATTGGTGAAGAATATTGAATATACCATGGACTACAAGAAGAATGAGCAAATCTGTCTTGGAAGAAGTACAGCCAGAATACTCCTTAGAAGAGAGGATGGTGAGACTGTCTCACATACTTTGGACATATTGTCAAGAGGAACTAGCCTCTGAAGGAGGACATCATGTTTGGTAAAGTAGTTGTTGTTTGTTGATGTTATGTGCCATCCAGTCGGACCCAACTCATAGAGACCCCTCCTTGGGTTTCCAAGGCAGTATCACTACAGAAGTAGATTGCCCCATCTTCCTTCCAAGGAGTGGCTGGTGGTAAAGTAGAAGATAGGTGAAAATGCAACAAGTTGAATTAACAGAGGCCGCAACAACAGGCTCAAACATAGCAATGATTGTGAGGACAGCACAAAATCGGGCAGTGTTTCTTTCTGTTGTACGTAAGGTCGATATGGATTGAAACTGACTGAACAACATCTAACAACAACAGGTTTTGTTTGGAGTCCTGGATGGCGCAAATGATTAAGTACTTGATGAGTAGCTGAAAAGCTGGCAATGTGAACCCACCCACAGATGCCTCAGAAGACAGGCCTGGCAATTTGATTCTAAATAGTAACAACCTTGAAGATCCTATGGAACAGTTCTACTTGACATGAGAACAATTAACAACAAAAACAACAGGTTGTGTTTGAATACCTAGTCTACCAATCTTCCCCATAGATTATCTGCTTCTTGAGGGCAGGGTCTGAATGTCTTTTTGAATCTTTGGACCCTTGGGACCTAGCATAGAACCTGGAACCCTGAAGACAGGTAATGGATATCTATTAATCACTTGCACCATGAACCAGAGCAAAAGGACAATACCCAAATCTCTGTGGAAAACCTCTTGCCATTGGCATCTTTCTGAACCTGCACCTCTGTACACATATACCACATTCACATATTTCTCTCAAAGACTCAGGAAGATCTTTTCATTTCTGCATTGGTAGGTTTGCAAGGCAAGCTGAAGCCCACTGAGCTCTCACTGGGGATGAAGGGAAAGCTGGGAGTGGAGTAGGCACAGGTCTAGCTGTTTCCTGTGCAACTATTACAATGAGATTGACATTCTGTTGAGAAGATGTTTAGATTAAAGGAGGAATGGGAGCAGGAAGGAAGTCTTTCTAGGGGTTGTGAGCAAGAAACAAAAACACTGGTTATTTCTGTGGCTTTTCTGGAGCCCAGGTTAAAGGCAAAGGCCACTAAGGCCAGCCTTTTGACTTTGTGACTCTCCTCTCTCCATGCACCCAACCAGATCGAAAGAATAAAAGCTGCATGTATCCACCTACATAGGAGGCAGACAAACGCCCCATTCCATTTACATTCCTGTGTGCACACAGTGTTTTCAAGTCCTGGGATGTGATGTTGATGAAAGACAGTTAATTCAATTTCTCCGTAGAAATTGATTAATGGACTGGATTAAAAGAAGTCCCTTGTGTCTGCAGCCTTAGCCCAGCATACCAATTCTGCGTTATCTCCCCTGGTTTTCTCCTTCCCTCCTCACTTGACACTTTGACAATACACACTCGGGCACAGCAGGAAGAAGGAGGGAGGGGAGGGAAGATGAGAAGTCTCAGATTAGGGCTGGAACACACCTCTATATTTAATTAGTTCTATTAATATTTTAGAATAATAATAAAAGAGCCCTGTGGGAAATATACTGATCTTGGGGTTGTTCTCACGATTGACAGCTATTCTTGAGCTGGGGCTCTGTCAGAGTCCCTGAAGGACTCAACACTTTCTTGTGTGAGAAGGAAAGAAGGCACCCTTTCTTGTTCACTGGGGGAAGAAACCAGAAGTCACAGCCACCTTGAGATGTCAGTTGGTATAGGGGCAAGAACCAGAGATGGCTGCAGCCTCTCTATGCAGCTATGATACACAGTGTCTTCCTCCAGGTGCCCTCTGAGAGCCATTTGCTCTTCCAAGGTCTGTGCCCACCACCAAAGGCCAAGGTACAACTTGTCTGGAGAATTCTCTACTGTGGAAAATAGCTCATTCTCCAAATGGTGGGTTTCTTTTGTCTCCTTGGCACCTGCTAAAGCTGATTAGGTGACTGGAGGCAAACGATGGGCAATATGACCCCAAAGAGCCCTTCCTGACCTCAGAGTTGGCAATGTAGTATTTATGCAACTTTTACTCTTGGGCTACTATTTGCCAGATCCTTGAACTTTTCACAGGCCTCCAAAATCTGTGATCAGATTTAAACCTCTGTTCTAAAACAGAAAAAGAGAATGTGGAAAAATTATTTCATCCCTCCAAATAAGTCAATAAGCATGTCCTTGGTGTATGCACTTCATGGTTCTGACTTCATAAAAAAATACCAATTTCCATCAAGTCTCTTCCAACTCATGGTGATCCCATGTGTGTCAGAATAGAACTGTGCTCCACAGGGTTTTTGATGACTGGTTTTTCAGAAGCAGATCTCCAGGCCTTTCTTCCAAAGCACCATTAAGTAGTTTTGAACCTCCAGCCCTTCAGTTAGCAGCCAAGCAAGTTAACCATTTGCACCATGCAGGGAGACCTATAAGAAAGAATACCTTAAGATAATAACATGTGGCTTATATCCTAGCAAGGGTCACCCCTGACCCATTCTTTCCCCTCCCCACTAGAAATAGGATCCATCAGTGATCTTTTTAATAATCCAGTCTGTGGCTTTAGTTCAGAACAACTTGCCCCGGGTTTTGATCTGTTCTGTTTGCTGTGGCTACACCTCAAGGGCAAGAAGGAAGCCAATGGAGATCCAGGCAGGCATGGTTTAGTGTATCATTAAAAAAGAAAAAAATGCTGATGAATAATTTGTTCAAATGAGCCTGTGAATGTTAGACAATATTACATTACAAAATAAATCAATTATGATTTTAAAAAAAGAGAAAGAAATCTCAGTTCATTGTAAAACATTGCAAACACTAGAGGTTTTCCCATTATTAAAAAAAAAAAGAAAAGAAAAGAAAAGAAATGTGAAATCTCATTTAAATAAGAATCTGTTAGAACAGCTACAGAGTCATTTCGGTGACTCCTTAATAGAATGCCCCCCCTCAGAAAACCACATCTGCCAGATGCTTGCATTACTTTTTTCAATTAAAATTCTGCTCCTATTGTTAGAAGGTTAACTTTGAACTTACAAGGCTATGTAGCTCACTGGGGTATGGAGTTAGTTGCCTGTAAATATGCATAAATTAGCATCATTTATCCCATGTGAGGTTTCCAAGAAGAACTGTGAATACTTCTGTTGGTGTCTGGATGGATCACCTTTTTCCAATACCAGGAGAAGGATAATGCCATTCAAGAATGGTAAGAATCTCAGAAGGCTGCATTTTTAAGCCAAAATAACGAGAACTGCATTATGGCTGTGGTTAAAACACAGGGACAGTGGGACTCTCTATTCATTTATTTAAAAACGAAATCTCATGTATTCATTCAAAAATCTTCATGAAGCACCTTTCACCTGTTCAGCCTTGTGCAAAGACTGATGCTGACACTGAGATAAGGCAGTGTATGAGTCAAAGAGCTCATAAGCCTAAATCCACAGTTCTGTCTGGACCAGTCTTACTGTGAGGCAGAGGGAGGAAGGAAGTGATACCATAAAGCCTTAAACTCCATGTTTGACAACTCACACACCCCTTGGCTTTAGCCTTTTCCCATGTGAGAGTTTATAAATTATATGTCCAGTAGATTAACATGACCTAAAACCTAGACAAAGAAGCAGGGTTAAATGAAGGAAACATGTTTGTTTTTGTTGGTAGGTGATGTAGAGTCAGTACCACCTCATAGAGGCCTTATCTATGTACAACAGAACAAAACACTGCCCAGTCTTATGCCATTCTCACAATCATTGCTATGTTTAAGCCTATTGTTGAAGCCACTGTATCAGTCATATCATTGAAGTCAGCTTCTTTTTGCTGACTCTACTTTACCAAGCATGATGTCCTTCTCCAGGGACTGGTCTCACCTGGTAACAAATCCAAAGAAAGTGAGATGAAGTCTTCCTAGCCTCTCTTCTAAGAAGCATTCTTGCTGTACTTCCTCCAATACAGACTTTGTTTATTCCTCTGGAAGCCCATGAAATATTCAACATTCTTTGCCAGCACCATAATTCAAATACATCAATTTTTCTCCTGTCTTCCGTATTCATTGTCCAGCTTTCACATGCACATGAGGTGATTGAAAATACCATGGTTTGACTGAGGTACATTTTAGTCCTAAAAATGATATCTTTTCTTTATAACACTTTAGAGAAGACTTTTCCATCATGTTTGCTTAAGGCCATACATTATTTGATTTCTTGACTGCTGCTTTCATGGACATAGATATTGAATCCAAGCAAAATGAAATCATTGATGATTTCAGTCTTTTCTCCATTTAGCATGATGTTGCTTAGTGATCCAGTTATGAGAATTTTTATTTTTTTTATGTTGAGGTGTAATCCATACTGAAATCTTCAACGTTCATCAAAGTGCTTCAAATTATCTTTACTTTCTACATGCAAGTATGTGTCACCTGCGTATCACAGGCTGTTAATGAGTCTTCCTACAATTCTGATGTTGAGTTCTTCTTCATATAGAGTAGCTTCTCAGATTATTTGCTTATTGTATAGACTGAATAGTATGGTGAAAGGATACAACCCTGACATTCACTTTTCCTGATTTTAAACTACACACTATCTCCTTGTTCTGTTCAAACAACTACCTCTTGTTCTATGTACAGGTTGTGCATGAGTACAAATAAGTGTTCTGGAATTCCCATTTTTCTCAATGTTATCCATAATTTGTTATGATCCACACAGTGGAATGCCTTTGCATAATCAATAAAACACAGGTAAGTATCTTTCTGGTATTTTTTGCTTTTAGTCAAGATCTATCAGTCATCAGCAATGATAATCCTCATTCCATCCCCTCTTCTGAATCCAGGTGTTCCCTGTCAGTGTGCTGCTGCAGCTGTTTTTGAGTTATCTTCATAAAAATTATACTTGTGTGTGATATTAATGATATTGTTCAATAATTTCTGAATTCTATTGGATCATCTTTCTTTGTAATGGTCACAACTTCTAATTGGTTGGTGAGGTAGCTGTCTTCCAAATTTCTTGGCCTAGACAAGTGAGATCTTCAAAATTTGTATCTGTTGAAACATCTCAACTGGTATTCTGTTAATTCTGGAGGGTTGTTTTTTTTGCCAATGACTTCAGTGCATCATGGACTTCTCTCTTCAGTACCATCAGCTCCCAATCATATACTACTTCCTGAAGTGGTTGAATGTTGGCTCATTCTTTTTAGTACTGTGACTGTGTAGTCTTTCCATCTTCTTTTGATACATCTTGCGTCATTCAATCTTTTCCCACAGAATCCTTTAATATTGCAACTTGAGACTTGAATTTTTCTTCAGTTCTTTCAACTTGGAAAATGTCAAACATGTTCTTTCCTTTTGGTTTTCTAACTCCAAGTTCTTGCAGATTTCATTATAATATTTTTACTTTGTCTTTTTATACTGCCTTTTGAAATCTGTTCAGTTCTTTTACTTCATCATTTCTTCCATTTACTTTAGCTACTCTACATTCAAGATTTAAGTTGTCAAAGACTTCACATTGCTTGGTTCTACAATCAACACCAATGAAAGCATGAATCGGGACATCAGACGACATACAGCACTGGGAAAGTCAGGTGCAAAAGACCTCTTTCATGTGCTGAAGAGCAAAGATGTCTCCTTGAGGACTAAGTTATGCCTGACACAAGCCATGATATTTTCAATCGCCTCATATGCATTTGAGAGCTGGACAATTAGTAAGGAAGACCAAAGAAGAATTAATGCTCTTGAGTTGTGGTGCTGGCAAAGAATGCTGAAAGTACCATGGACTGCCAAAAGAACTAACAAATCTGTCCTGGAGGAAGTACAGCCAGAATGCTCCTTGGATTCAAGAATGCCAGACTTCATATCACCTACTTTGGTCATGTTATCAGGAGGGACCATTCCCTGAAGAAGAATGTCATGCTTGTAAGTTGGTGGGTCTACGAAAGAGGGGAAGGTCCTCAGAAAGATGGATTGACATGGTGGCTGTGGCAATGGGCTCAAGTATAGCAGGGATTGTGGAGCTGGCGCAAGACCAGGCGGTGTTTCGTTCTGTTGGACATAGGGTCGCTATGAATCGAAGATGACTCAACGACACCTAACAACAACAACAACAACAGCAACATATTCAAGAGCAACTTTCAGAGTCTTTTCTGACATACATTGTGCTCTTTTCTTTCTTTCCTGTCTTTTTAATGATCTTCTACTTTCTTCATGTATAATATCCTTGATGTCATACCACAAATCATCTGGTCTTGAGTCATTAGTGTTCAATGAGTCAAATCCAATTCTTGAAAAAAATCTCTAAATTCAGGTGGGATATAGTTGGGATTATACTGTGGCTCTCATGCACTTGTTTTCATTTTCTTCAATTTTCACTTGAACTTATATATGAGCAATTGATGATCTGTTCTCCAGTCAATGCTGGCAATTGTTCTGATTGATGATATTGAGCTTCTCCATCATCTCTTTCCAAAGATATAATCAATTTGATTCCTGTGTATTCCATTTGGTGAGGTACATGAGTAGAGTTATCATTTATGTGGCTGAAAAAAGGTATCTCCAGTGAAGTCTTACAAAATTATATCATGGTCCCAGACATTGTTTCTGTCACTAAGGCCATATTTTCCAACTAGTGATCTTTGTTTCCAATTTTCGCGTTCCAACTAGTAATTATCAGTGCATCTTGGTTGCACGTTTGGTCAATTTCAAACTGCAAAAATTGGTAAAAATCTTTAATTCCTTCACTTTTGCTATTTTAACAATAATAATAATAATAATAAATAATAATAATAAAACAGTAGTTTTATTAACTGATCTTCTTTGTAGACTTATGGGTATTATCCTATCACTGACAGTGCTATAGTTCAGGATTGATCTTTAAATATTCTTTTTGAAGATGAATAAGACACCATTTCCAATGCTAGCACAATAAACCATATCATTGTCCAATTAAAAATGGCCACTACCAGTCTACTTCAGCTCATTAATGCCTAGCGTATCAATATTTATGTATTGCATTTCATTTTTGATGACTTTCAATTTTCCTAGACTCATACTTCATACATTCCTTTTCTGATTATTAATGGATGTTTGCAGTTCATTCTTCTCATTTTCAGTTGGCCACATTAGCAAATGAAGGTTCTGAAAGCTTTACTCCACTTCGTTAAGGTTGACTCTACTTTGAGGAAGCAGCTTTTCTCCAGTCATATCCTGAGTGCCTTCCAACCTGAGGGCCTCATCTTCTGGGCCTGTATCTGAAGATGTTCCACTGCTATTTGTTAAGTTTTCACTAGTCAATTTTTTTAAGAAGTAGATCTCCTGGTCCTTCTTCCTAGTCTGTTTCAGCGTGGAAGTTCTGCGGAAACTTGTCCACCATGGGTGACACTGCTGGTGTTTGAAATACCAGTAGCATAGCTTCCAGCATCACAATAATACACAAGCTACCACAGCATGACAAACTCACAGACAAGTGGTAGGAGGAATTGTAAAACACCCAAAATACAGAATTTGTGGCCATCACTGAAGACAAACTGTATTTTCTTCAATGGATCTGGTCTTCTCTGTACCTTTTGAGAGGAAGTGAGTCAAGACTGTGGATATATCTTCTCCCCTCAGAAGATAAACCACTCTGTCTAACAACTTACCCATTGTTTCATCCTAACCATCAAAAAGCAGATGCTTTATGTCACACAATTGTCTGACACTGGAGGGACAACCATGAATTAGAGGTAGTGTGTGTTCTTAAGAACCTGCCGTGTAGTGGGGGATTTGGACACTGGAACCAAAAAGTCCTAAAACAGAAGAGAAAACATGTCGTCCAGCTTCCTACTGGATGAGGTCTGTACTCTAGATTGCCCACTTTCCACCAAGTGTTCTGAGTGAAAACAATCCCTTTGGGGAGGTTTGAAGCACATACAGGAGTAAACCAGACAAAGCATTGGTACAGAAGCAGAGGTGGTGAGTGGGGAGAGTTCTCAGCAGAGGCACAGAGGGGTGGAGGGAGCAGAATGTGTTCTGGGAGCCAGCATGAAGAATGCACATGGCAGAGGAGAAGATTTTGCAGGGAAAGCTTGGCTGAATGTTTTAAGGTCTTAGTATCTGGCTGAATAACTGGCTTCTTTATGTAATTATCATTCTCCCTTATGTCCAAACTCTCTCACTATCTTGACTCTTCTTTACTTAATGGTTTCTGACAATCTTTATATCTTCATTTTCTCTCATTTAACTTTTACAGAGATTCAACACAAATTATCTGCTGACGTAGATGGGATGACTCAAGCAGGAAGTATGTTGGGACCTGTAAAACTCTAAAAAGAGATAAGGGGGCCAAGATTGATCCAGGAATACAGTTTCACTGCTGTGCAGTCAATTACTTACTACGGTTTTTCTACCCATGGTCTTCATGACTCCCACAAGATGACTAGGTGAGCCTATGCAAATGTTAGGTGCTTGTAACCCACCAAGTATTCCCACATGGAAACTGGTCAGTTTTGCTATCCTGCTAGGCTTAAAATGAAACTCCCTAGAGGTAGTAAGGAAGATTTCACTGATATCAAGAGAGAAAAATCAGGAGTGGAGCATGTCCTTTGGACCCAGGATCCCTGTGCTGAGACAATAAAAAGAAGGCAAAGAGATGATGATAGCAGAATGAACCAAACCAAGAGAGTGGTGTGAGATAGAGTGGTAGGCTTGTTGGCCCATGGAACAAGAAAGCTGAGTGCTTTTAGGCGGCACACTTGCTTGCAGAATGGGGTGAACCTATCAGCAGAGCTAAAAGAGCTTTATAACAGTTGCTTGAGTAGGGCAAAGCCAGGCCAAGAGGGGTTGAGGGCCAGAGAGGAGTGCTTATGGACATGGCTGAGGGGGGCGCTCTCCTGATTGAAGAATTGTGTTCTGAGTGTTCCCAAACCTGAATTTTAACCTATTGCTCCCTAATAAACCCTATAATCATGAGTATTGTCTGTGAGTTCTGTGTGGTCATTGCAATGAATTAGCAAACCCAGCAGAGTAGAGAATGATGTGGGAAGGATGGTTGGTGTTAGCCCTGATAAAAAGATTGGATGGTGATGTCTACCTCTGTCTCATAGGAATCAGCCTTGGGCTATTGATGCTGTTCTGGATCTTCTCAATCATGAAGTTAAAGGAAGTCAGAAGATGCTGCTGCCATGACCTTTTTGTTGGAACTTACTAGGACCTCCTAGATGGCCCTGCACAACTAACTTGAAGTAGTTCAGGCAATTATCATGTCAAGGCCAACTTGAAAGTTGGCCTAGTAGAAGCAAACACTCAGAAGTCAGCTGTCCTTTGGTTGGAGTTGGCAGAGTGGTCTGACTATCCAGAGATTGACAGAGGAAGTCTGGCTGGGCAGACCTCCAACCAAAGACAAAAAGTGTGATGACCAATTCCAATGTCCTGGGAAGGCACTGGACATGCTCATCTAGGCATCATGGTCTCAACCCTGTAGGCTGAGGTTCATGGCCTAGAGCAAGCCTGACAAGGATACTCATATTTCCAGAGAGGAAAATGGAGAAGTGCATTGAGTATGTATCTTGTATTAATCAAACCTTAAGCTCCACAAAAGCAAGAAACATCCCTATTATACCTCCTTGAATCAACTATATTACTGGACACAGAAGAGATTATCAGTAAAGAAATATGAAGTCCTCACTTGCCTGCCTAAAACTTTCCAGAAACTACCAGTTACACATAAAATAAAGTGGGTCACCTGGACTCTACCTTCCCAGCCACAAACCCCACCCCTTTTGTGCATTCTACTCTCAACTGCCACCTCAGGCCCCACCTTGCCCCTACCCAAACACACACACACAAACACTTCTCCACATATCAACGTTCCCTTCTCTACACTCCATGCCCTAGCCAGTCTGAATGATTTCCAATTCATTTAATATGTCACAATTTATCATGCTTCCCAACTTTCACACAAGATTCTTTCTCAGTGCCAGGAACTCTCTCCCCATGCCCTCTTCAATCATTATTGAGTTGAGAAATCCCTACTTGTCTTAAAGATTCACGTCACAAGTCATTTTGTCTGGGAATCCTCCTGTTCTCCAATAACTTCTGGCCTGTAATGCCTCTGTCTCACTACTTATCACACAACTCAGTGAGCATTGATGTTCTTATCTATCCCCCTACTGTGGTGCTTGCATGTTGCTGTCATGCTGGAGGCTATGCCACTGGTATTTCAAATACCAGCAGAGGCATGCAGGGTAGACAGGTTTCAGCAGAGCTTCCAGACTAAGACAGAAAGAAGAAGGAAGAGGTGGTTGACTTCTGAAAACAATTAGCCACTGAGAACCTTATGAATAACAGTGAAACGGTATCTAATATAGTGCCAGAAGATGAACCCTTCAGGTTGAAAGGCACTCAAAATATGACTGGGGAAGAGCTGTCTCCTCAAAGTAGAGGCAATCTTAATGATGGAGGTGGAGTAAAGTTTTGGGGACCTTCTTTTGCTGAGGTGGCAAACTCAAAATAAGAACCCAATGTAAGACACTAAACTAACCACAGGTGATAAATGGATGAGATAGGTACATGGGGCCTCTCTGGAGGAGACAAATCAGCAAATCTAGAAGCTAGAGTTAGACATGAATAAGGAAGAAGACTGGCATTTCAAGCCTAGAAAACAAAATAAAAGTGCAGAGATATGAGCTCACTTGTCAGAGGTGTGCAAGAGAAGCACAAGCAGTTTGATGTAGCAGAAAGAGGATCTTGGGGAAGATGCTAAAGCTAGGTACAGACTCTAGAGACACTTACAAAATGCAGAGGATGCTGGCTTTTACGCTAGCCCTGATAATGGAAAGGCCTTTTGCTTGTGGTTGTTTTAACACTTACCCCATTGAGATCTGTCCATGTATGTGGCTCTCCCATGAGATAGAGCTCCTTGAAAGGCCATGCCTCTGTTACTGCATAGTCTAAGTATTTAACATGGTACTTGGTACAAACAAGTTTCCAACAAAGCTTTGTACAACAGATGAATGAATAAATGAAGATAATTGTCTCACTGGATCTTTGCAGAAACTTAGTAAGGTAAGTAAGTCATTCTAGTTCCCATTTTAGTGGTGTGGAAACTGAGGAAAGAGATCTGAACAATTTACCCAGTCTCTTGTCATATGTTGCCTGAAGGTACACTGCCCCTCTGCCTTAGAAATCAGATGAGGCATGAAGCATCCACAGCCCCTGGCCTGTCCCCATCTGCCAAGCCAAAGCTGGTCCTTGCAGCATCTACCATGACCAAACTATTTTAGGAGAAAGAGAGCCTCTGGATTGCCCAGCTCTGCCTTTTCTTTGGTGGTTAAATTCTGAGGCCATGAACATTTCTAAGTTTGAGTATTCTTCCAAGGTATTTCTCAGTCACAGATTTGGCACTCACAGGTCTGTGTGGCAAGCAAAAGACAACAGTCACTGGGAGAAGAAAGAGCCCTATTTTCTAAAACTTAGGTGGTTTATGCCAAATTTACCCCCAGCTTTCTTCCTTATTCCTAGGTAAAATTTCTTCCTGCCAGTTCTTCCCAATTCTTCTGTTCTCCTTTCTTTTCATTCTCTTTCATCCTACCTTTCTTTTTCTGTTCTCTAGTGAAGATAAACCATCCTCCTAATTCCTTCTTTTTAAAACTTCCTGGTTCTCCCTTAGCATTTGCCTGTCTGCTAGACTTTACCCTCTCAGAACCCTGGCTGTGGCTTCACAGACCCCCACATCCCACCCTTGCCAACCCTGTCCTCATGACAGAGTTTAGCAGGGCCAGGAGGCCATTTTGGCTGGCAGTGTTGGCAGGGAGGCTGTTAATGCAGCATGGTCTCTTTGTTTCATCTAGCGGAACTGGCCATGTAATTAACTCCTCTCAATGGACCCTGCTGGTCCCTGAACTCCTGTTATAGTCACAGTTTAACTTTTCAAGGACATTCCAGAGTCCACATCTGCTCCAGCAGCTTGTTCAGGCTGCATTCCTGCCACTTCTCGTGGGACCACAGTTTGGAGCCAATATCTGGTTCTGCACAGCCAGAGTGTACTCTCCCTGGAGTTAGTCAGTCCCATCACAGCACTTTTTCCCCAGCCAGAGTCCAATGCCTTTACCAATTCTCATCCTGGGTCAAGACCCAGAGGAGGCAGCAGGAGTAGAGATAGTGGTGGAGGGAAGACACAGACGTAAGCTCTGCAGAGCACTCCCCTTACCTGAACCAACTCCTTTACATCACAGAAGTGGAGCTCTTTGGAATACTCTATTTTCTTTCTCTCTTGTAGAGTTCTCAAGGGAACCAGTCCCTCATTTTGTTCTCACTTTCTAGATCAGGAATACATCTTGCTTCTGTTTAGCTTTTAAGAATTCCAGTATGGACTCCCCAAGGTTAAGACAAACCAAACCCACTGCTGTTAAGTAGATTCCAATTCACAGTGCCCCTATAGGACAGAATAGAACTACCCTATAAGGTTTTCAAGGCTACAAATCTTTTCAGAAGCAGACTGCCACATCTTTCCTCCACAGAGCAGCTAGTGGGTTCGAACAGCTGACCTTTTGGTTAGCAGCTAAGTGCTTAACTGCTGCAGCATCAGGGCTCCATTTCCACAGCATAACAGATGGTAAATACCCCACCAAAAGGGTGTGAGGAAAAAGCAGAAGAGAAAGCAAAAATAGAGGAAATTTATTTATTTATTCTGACTTTTCTATAAGCACAAAGGATCTTTTTTTATAGTAGTATAATAATTTTTCCAAGTCAAAATTATTGTGGCCTCATTATCTACATGATGATTTATGGAAATTGTACTTTGGCATCATGCTTTCAGAGGAATTAAGCAAGAGGACACACATGTCATATGCATAATAGCAATGACTTTAAAAATGTCACAGTTAACCCTCTAGAAGAATCTACTTCAAGGCAGAAAAAGCTATGCTTGCCTAGGCAAGTAAGAAGTAGGATTTTGATCTTTCTTCATTTTATGGCCATGGAAAGTCTTATCATTTATCATATTTTCCTCTTTGTTTTGGCTGCTAAGAAGCTCTTAGCTAAATCTGCAGCCCATCTCCAGTATTTGCCTAGGACCCTGATGTATGCTCTGCTGTGCATTAACTTTCCCCTACTTTCATCTTACCACTCATCCTTGTCTCCCTCATTCCCATTTCCTTCTCTCTGAACACAGTGGCCAAGAGCACAAGTGAAAACTTGCCTGTCTCCTGGTGGCAGACTTAAGACTGGGTGAAGATGCTTATTGGCTGTCCACAAACAGAAGTTTACGGGGCACCCCATGAGACTACTCCTGATACTCCCCGGCTTTCTACAAGGATTGCTCTCCCTCCCATTCTGCCACATCTCCAGGGCAGAAGAGAGAAAGGAACATTGGTGGGAGGAAAGAGCAAAAGGGTTAAAGATCACCCAGCCCATCTATCTGCCATGGTTTTTAGACACTCTCCTGAGACCTTATTCGTCCATTTATTTTCCTCTTCCTCTCTCCAAAATTTTATGACACAGAAAATACTTCAAAGGCCAGGCAGTGACTAAGAACATTCAAAGAGTGGCTAACTGGGCAAGTCCACCCCAGGGGCCTGCAGGCCATCTTTGATGCACATCTGTCAAGCTTCTGAGCCCAAAGAAAATCTATGGCAGAGAAATTTCCAGGGGCAACTGGAGAAAACATTTCCCCATTTCAGTGCACTGACAACAATATCCATCACCCTGTATTCCAGGTCCATTAGTGGAAATGACTGGGAGTAATGTCTTAGGACCAAGGCTTCTAGGTTCTGCAGTACAGCCCAAGCAGCTCAGGGAAACAAGACAGAGGAGGGGAAGAAGGCAAAGATCATGACTCTCTCTATCCCTTTCAATCCAACCCCTTTCGAATCTGTTTTGGAAGGTAGTTGCAGTGGATGAGGGTGTGAGATATTCTTTTTGTTTTGACATCCACACATAATACTATCCACACATAATACAGCCCCAGGGTACAGGTTAGGAGAGACAACTCAGGGATGCCCAAAGTAGCAGGTGGGAAGAG
>NW_006921876.1:130320-158196 GCF_000298275.1 Orycteropus afer afer
GATACGGTGGCTGCAATGATGGGCTCAAGTATAGCAGGGATTGTGGGGCTGGTGCGGGATTGGGCAGTGTTTCGTTCTGCTGTGCATGGGGTCGCCATGAGTCAGAAACGACTCGACGGCACTTAACAAAAACAACAACATAATACTATCTTGCAACACACACACACACACACACACACACATATCACCAAAAACCAAACCCACTGCCACTGAGTTGATTTTGATGCATAGTGAACCCCATTGAATTTCCAAGGCTGTGAATATTTGTGGGAGTATATTGCCTCATCTTCCTCCCATGGAGCAGCTGGTAGGTTTAAACCACTGATCTGGTTAGCAGCCAAATGCCTTACCCACTATGCCACCAGAGGTCATGTATTTATATCAACCAAATGAGGTTTTTAATATGCTGTTGTATGTTCTGAATCTCTAAGATGAGGACATTGTATATCTTTATTATTTTATACATGAAGAAATCAAGGTAAAGATAACAAACATGGTTCACCAAGAATATATATTTATTTGTTGGTCAAAGGGAAAAAAGAGCCCAGGTTCCCTGACATTTAATTTAAATGCACATACACACAACACCACAACCACCACCACTGCAGCCATTTCCTTGACCAAGAAGAACAACATAGTACCAGTCTGTAACTCTCCCTGGCTCTGGCTCCTGAGTAGCTCAGTAGATGTTTATGATATGGTTTCAGTATAGCTTGAGGGTTTGGGAACCTAAGGACAAAGGAGACTGAGCATGGAAAATTCAAAGAGACATACAGAAAGTGGAAACCAGAGCTTGAAAGAGACTGGAGACAAACTGCTACAGAGTTTTTAATAATGAATTGTGTTACCCCTCCCAGAGGTATTGGCATAAAATTTGCAAACAGATTTAATATCTGTGCATTGAACAGTTCCATGTATCACGCACAGGATCAGTTATTTAGGGAAAAGCAATATGGACTATGTGTATGCTATCTGGCCTCAAGAAGACCATTCTAATGGAGAAGACAGATAAGTATTTTTGGCAAAAATAGTTTTCCCCTTATAGTAATCATCTCCCTTTTTATTAGAAATATAACTCTCAATTTTTAGCTGGGATTAAAGACTACATTTCCCAGCTTTATTTGAAGCTCTGGCCAAAGGCATAAGCAGAAGAGATGCATGCAATTTCTTCTAAAATGTGCTCAAAAGGAAGGGACATGCCCTTCTGAAGCCATTCTCCTTCCAGATGACTGGAATGTGGAGTGAAGTTTGGACCTCCAGCAGCCACCTTCAACCTTGAGGGGACCCTTGGAAAGAAACTACGCCCTGACACCATAGTACATCTACAAGCCTTGTATCTCCAGACTTTCTTTATATGAGAGAAAGATTTTACCTAATTTAAGATGCTCTCGTTTCATAACTTTCTGTTATACTCAGGTGACAGTTAATTCTTAACTAGTAAACCAGCCAACAAACAAGTCAGATGGTAATGAGAGCTAATAGTATTCTAAAGAGTGCATTATGTGAAGAGGGCTAGGATCTATTGATTATGTTCAGCAGGCAAATTAAAAAAAAAAAAAATCACAGGGAAAAGATGTGAATGAGTCTTTCAATGAAATACGATTTCCTCTGGTAGACAGGAAGGGTTGGGCATTCGAATAGCATTGGGAAAGACCCGAGAAAGCACATGGTGTATTCAGAGATGAGAGATCACTATGCTTCTGCAAATAACTGGATAGGAGAGGATTCCCTGAAGGAGCAGAGGGTCTTCCCAGTGCTCAGGAAGTCACTCCCAGCCACCATGTATGAGTGCAGCCTCCAGCCCCAGTATCCTCACCAACATCTAAGTAATTATACTCACAATGCCTTTCTGTGCTGCAGCTGTTTCCACCAGCTGTTGTGACTGTTCTCACTGCATCCTTCAAGTCCTTGGGGAACAGGCTGCTGGGGAAGAAGGGATGGGGGACTCCAGGGAGAGCTATTAAACATCTGCTGGGCTGCAATTTAAAGGTTTAGGAAGATAATTTCTGGACTTCCAAGTAATTTGAGCCTTGCAAAGAGAATTGCTGCCTTCACGTGGATTCAAGGGACTGAGCTTCTAAAATCTAGAAAACAAGGCCACCATCTCTATCAGTTTCCTATTGCTGAGTAACAAACTACTCCAAAAATTAATGGATTTGCCTACTTTTGTGAGCAGCAACCAGGGTCTTAAAAAGACCATGATCACTCTACAAGAGATCACAATACAAAGATCTACATAGAGTGGGAGAAACATGTAGAACAAAACTCAAAATAACAACCAAGACCAGTTTATCTGGTCTTTACTTAACTGGTTTGAAGAAGACTAGTGGACTACTTGAGGCTATGGCCCTTAATCACCCTTCAACACTGGAACTGAGCTCACCCTCATGGCTTAATGTTCAGTCAAACAACAGGCAGGCCTTTAAGGGGAACAATAATACCAGGGAGGTACCACTCCTTAGAACAATCAACTATATGAGATCAAAAGGGCAGCATTTGCCCAAGGATAAAGTGCAGAAGCAGGAAGGGATAGGAAAGAAGGACAGTGGAAAGGGTAAACACAGGGAGCAAGTGAAAGAATGTTGTTACATCATAGGGATTACAATCAATGCACAAAACAAATTGTATATGAAGAGTTGAATGGAAAACTGATTTGCTCTGTAAACTTTCACTCAAATCTGAATAAAAAGTTAATGGATTTAAGAACAAGAGTTTATTTTTTCATATGGTTCTGTGGGCTGGTTGAACTCAGCTGAGAAGTTCTGTTCCTGTGTTGTCCACTGAAGTATTCTATGGAATAGAATATGAATAGAATGCAGTTCTATGGAAGCTCCACAGGGGCAGAGTGATCCAAGGTGGCCTCACCAAGATGGCCTCATGCATATATCTAACAATCAGTGCTACTGCCAGCCAGGGTCTCCCTCTCCATGTTATTTCTCTAGAAGGGAAGAAATAATTCTTTGAAAGCTGACTTAAGATCCCACTGGTGGGGAGTACAGCAAGGTCTCTTCCACCTTATTCTATTGGTCAAAGCAAAAACATGGGCCAACCCAGATTCAGGGGGAAGGGGAATAGAATTTACCTCTTGATGGAAAACATGGCAAAGTCACATTGCAAAAAGGCACTCATTGGAAGGATTTTTGTGGCCATCTTTGGAAATGATCTACCATGGTCTGCTCTCTGACCACATGCCTTAGCATACAAAACACACTTACTTCCACCCCTAAAAGACGAGTCCCATTACAGTATTGCTTGATTCAGTATCTTATCATCTAAATCAGATTCAGATGTGAAGAAGAATCATTGGTTGTTGTTATGGATTGAATTGTGTCCCCAAAAAAGATTTGTTGAAGTCCTAATCCTCAGTACCTATAACTATGACCTAGCTTGAAAAGAGAATCTTTAAAGGTGTTATCAGTTAAATCGATACAAGATTATACTAGAGTGAGTACTAATCCCATCTGAGTGAAAAGAGAAGAGACAAAGAGAGACACACAGAGGAAAGATGCCATGAAAGGATGGACTAATGCTGCAGCTGCAATTCAAGGAACATCTGGGGATACCAAAAACTAGGAGAGAAAAGAAAAAAAATCTTCTCCTAGAGACTGCCATATGCTGAATTTGACTACTAGCCTCGAACTGTGAAACAATACATTTCTGTTCTTATAAAGCCATTCAATATATGTACTTTGTTTGGCAGTCCTAGAAAACTAATACATTTGTAATTCCTCAAGTACAATTGATCTAGAAATGTAAACTAAAAAATAAGTTATATGTCCCTTACACAAACACCATACAGTGATGAGCAGGGATGGTAACCTTCAACACCAACCTTGCTCTTGCCCAGCCTCCACTAACAATCTCCCTGAAGTCCTTCCGAGTCTTCATTAGCCACTAAGTCCCAAGGCCAATGCCACAAGTTTTATATTTTGTTATGGCAATATTCAACTTCCAGGTACCAATTTCTGGAGTCTAGAGAAAGGGTGATCTGTGTTATGTGGAAGTGGAATGTTTGGCAAGAGAGATTTCTAGGAAGAATGTAGAAATCTCCATTTTACTTCTTTTATCTGCAAAAAATACATGCTGAGAGGGATGAACTAGATAAGGAACTGTTTAGTTTTCAAGCAGAATTTAGTGAAAACATAGAGGATCTTGAAAAAAATTTCTTCAGACAGTAAAATATGCTCAAAGTAAGAAATGGCCTTAGATTAAATATCAAATTAAGATGTAGTCATAGGCCTTTTGTTAGGAACTCAGAAAGATTTAAGATAATGCATCATGGACCCTTTTAGATGAACCAAAGGGCTTCTAAGAAACCTACAGTACCCTGACTCATAGCCCAAGATAGAAAGAGACCTGCCTGAGAAGAAATGGGTATCATATTTGTCTACTACATAATTTCATAAACCAAAATGATTGCCATCAAGTCAATTCCCTCTTTGGGTTTCCAAGGCAGTATCACTACAGAAGTAGATTGCCCAACCTCCCTTCCGAGGAGTGGCTGGGGGGGTTGAACCTCCAGCCTTCAGGTTAGCAGTCAAATGCCTTAGGCACTACATCAGAGCTCCCTATAATCTCATACATTACAAAAAAATGCACAATGTTTTTAAAGGAAATGCATCAGTCTGTAGTAAAAAGGGATAGTGAAAGTTCAAAATTAAAACAGGTTTCTGTCTCATCCCAACTTTCTATATACAGGAAGAAGATGGAGAAAACTTTTCAGCTCAAAACATGAGCCTCTTCTTATAGAAAAGGAAAGACTTCTTGGAGCATAGAGCTAAGAGCCTAAAGGACAGAGCCAAGAATCTGGAGGATGGAAACAAGAGCTAAGGATATCAGTGGATGAGAAAAGTACAAGGGAGCAGAATTGGATCTTAGTTAAGGAAAATCTCACGCCTCTAGAGGGGGAGGAACTGCGATAGCATAGTGGTTAAAGCACTCAGCCATTAACCAAAAGGTCAGCAGTTTGAATCCACCAGCTGCTCTGTAGCAGTCTGCTTCTGTAAAGATTTACAGCCTTGGAAACCCTACGGGACAGCTCTACTCTATCCATTCGGGTTGCTAAGAGTCTGAATTGGCTCTATGGGAGTGAGTTTACTTTTTGGTTAGTAACTGCTGTGTACTTCTTGTTTCCCTTCTTTTTCTCTGTGAATGCCTGATTTTTGTAATTAGCCTTTCTCTGCCTCTGTATGTCAACTGTGTAAGTGGTAGATAACTTGCCTTTTTATTTCATAAGTCTCTTAATCAGTGGTAATCACATGGGGGCAGCAACACACAGGAGCCTCATCTGCATCTGAACTTGATTTTAAACACAATATTAAGGACATCAACTTGGCTGCCATGATTGGGTGAGGCTTTAGTGATTGGTGAGAGCAATGTAGTGAAAGTGCTATTTTGGGACTTATGGGCCTAGACCTTAAAAGGTCTTCAGCTTTCATCTTTCACTCTGTTGAACCATTGAATCTCTACATAAAAAAAGTCCAGGCTATCCTGTTGGGAAGCTATGCAGAGAAAGAAGTTAAGGCGGAAAACCAAGAAACCTCAGCCAACAGCCAGCACAAATACAGTTGAAGAGGGACACTTCAACATCAAAATGAAGCTGTGTTTGAGGTTCTACCCCAGCTGAGCTCCCAGCTGAATGTAGCTGCATGAGTGAGTTCAGGTAAGACCAACAGAATTGCCAGCCAACACACATAATCATGAGAAATAATAAATTCTTGTTTTTTCGATTCAAGTCACTGATTTTGTGGTGTGGTTAGTTACACTGCATCAGATTACTGACATAATCCTCCTCCACATTTTGTATTCTAACTCTCTGTGGGACTTAGATGGAAAACAGTAGATATATAAAATGTCACTGATGGTAAGGGCCTTGATGGTATCAATAGAAATAATTTCATAATTTATCCCTTCCTGATAGACTAGCAATTTAATATAATCCTGGAGAAGTCAGAAACAGTTTCCCAATATTCTCATTTTATTGTTGTTATGTGCTGTTGAGTTGTCCCCAACTCATAGCGACCCCTCCTTGGGTTTCCGAGGCAGTATCACTACAGAATTAGCATTGCCCAACCTTCCCATTAGGGAAAAGTGGAATGCTGAAAAAAATTTTCCATAGTATCACTTAGGAGTATAGTTGACTGAAATTAACCTACAAGCCAACAAACAGTGGCTTAAAGAAGCAAAGTTTTGTTTTCTCATATAATAAAGTGTCCAGAGGTGGCACTTTAGGGACAGTATACATGCTCAAGAAAGTAAGTCATCAGTGAACTAGGCTTCTTCTATCTTCTTGCTCTGTCACCTTTAACATGAACCTTTCATTCTCATCTCATGGTTAAAAAAGGCTCCTGTACCTTCAAATATTACTTCTATATCTCAAGCAGGAATAAGGTAGAAAGACTAAAAGTATTACACAAAATCCTTCTTATTCCAAGAGGTTTTTATTCTGGAATGGAACCCCTCCCCAGGATTTCTGACAATAGCCTATTGTCAGAATGATGTCACATAGCTACTCTAATGGCAAGCAAGACTAGAAATTTAGGTATTTCACTTTCCAGGGTCTATCAGATAGACAGGAGCTCTGATAGCATAGTGCCTAAGGCACTTGGCTGTTAACCAGAAGGCTGGCGGTTCAAACCCACCAGCTACTTCTCAGAAGGAAGGTCGGGCAATCTACTTCCATAGTGATACTGCCTCAGCAACCCAAGGAGGGGTCGCTATGAGTCGGGTCCGACTCGACGGCACATAACAACAACATCAGATAGAAAGGCAAAGGGGAAAGAAGCAATGTAGGTCTTGAATGAGCCAACCAGTAGAATCTGCCACAAATCTTCCAACAGAGAAGAAAACTCGCAAACAAATGAAACAGAGAGAAGATAAGATATGGCACTAGCCTCCTAGTCCTCGAGATCATCATTTGTAATTCTTGAATCCACCAGTGGCTGGCCAGGAAATTTGAATGAATATCTTGTCCTGCCTCCAGAAAGGACTGTGTGTGAGAGTGGAGGGTAAAGGAGGGGAGGATGTTAAGAAAACATCCAAAAGCACAGAGATCTTCTGAGAAAGGCCTCCATTAATGCCCTATGGATTCATAGAAGCCCATGCATAATGCATATGTTGATAAATCATCATTATGTTGGGAGTAAGCAAAGGGACCGCTAAATTTAGAATAAATTTCAAATTAACCTAAATTATACATGCCTGGTAAATGGGACTCCTTTGTGTAGCAAGAAACTCTGTATATCTGAAGCACTCAGCCCTGGCTCTCTGGGGCAGAATACAGTTTAAGAGGAACACTCCATTGTCGGGGCTCTATTTCTCACATCATCTCTAACAATCCTCATTCACCATCCAGTAGCCTAAAAGGACCCAATCCCTCATCAGCACCGTTTAAAAGCTCAGAAACTTCTGTTCCTTGGCATATGGTTAACATGTGTGAATATAGAGATGAAGTGTTACCGAAGGGACAGATAGAAGCTCAAGAAAGTTCTACTATAAAAACAAAAAATGAGGAAGACAGCCAGCTGGGGAGCCAACAATCATCATCGTATAGTTAATGAGGCCAACAATGGAAAAACACTAAGCTCTGGACTGAGTCTGGAAATTAGCCACATTCCAGCTCAGAAAGGTTCAGCCTGACTTGGGGGCCAGTTTCTAGATAAAAGCTCCTGGCTCAAGGGAAGAAAGAACGATGAATATCTTATGATAACCTTTCCTTGGTCCTTGGAATTGGTAAGTCACAAACACCTGAGTAGCTTGGTTTTCAAGCATCCAACTTGCAAATTTGGAGGTCTTGAGGAATGCAGGTGTCCACCTCCAAATTCCCTGAATACCTCAGCTCTCAGGAAACAGCCTCAGCTGACCATCAACTGAACAGTACTATTTCCCAACCACTGAACCAGGTAACAGAGCAGCAGTGGTACCAGAAACCCATCAGGTTTCATTCATCCCTCCAGGAGGCAGTGGTGGGTCTGAGGAGGCCAGACACATAGTGTGGAAGATAATTAACAGAAGCTGGTGGAAGGAAGCTGCCCAGGTCAGGACACACAGCTTCTCATCTCAGCTCTCTCACTAGTTGGCCATCTGACCTTGGAAAGATCAGACCCTCACCTCCCTGAACCTTAGTTTCATCATTTATAAAGTGAGATGGTTGAACTAGAATCAGTGCTTTTGAAACTTTGTTTAAAAGTGGGGCTAAGATGTTTCTAGAGGGATGTTTTCAGGGAAACCAACAGACAAAACAGATAGAAGTGCAGCTGATCTGTTTCAAGTTGCAGAAGGAACCCAGAGCCAAGCTCCCACAGCCACCCCAAATAGGGTTTAGAAAACACTGAGAAAGGGTCCTTGTTAGCCTGGAATCATCTGTGAGGCCCACCAACCTTGTTGTAATGCAAGGCTGCCTGGGTTCAGTGTCCCACACAACAGACTGTGGTACTGCTGTGAATTCAAGAAAACATCCCACCAGGGCAGCAGCAACAGACAGTCTGAGCATAGCCAGCAGTATGCTACTCCAGGTCCAAGAATGTAGAATGACACTAATTAATTCCAGACAGATCTTTACAAATATCACCAATAGACTCAGTGTCCAACTTTGCCTAGTTTAGTTGATAAATCTGTGTAAGAGATTCCTCACTTCTGGAAGACTCTCCAGCTTCCAAGTTAACCCCATCCTAGGTCAAGATCTTCTCTCTTTGAACACATATCCATAGCAATGCTGCATAATAAAACTTTCTGGGATGAAGAAAGTGTTCTGTATCTATCCTGTCTAATACAATATATTAGCCATTAGCCTATGTGTTTATTGACCACTTGACATGTGGCTGCTGCATCTGAGGACATGAATTTTTCAAAAATTTAATTTAAATATTTAAAGTTTGAAACATAGGACTAGTAACAACCCTACCAGACACCAAAAAAAAAAAAAAAGCCCTGCTAAACTTACTGCTGTCAATTCCAACTCATAGTGACCCTACAGGGCAGAGTAGAACTGTGCCATAGGATTTCCAAGGCTGTAATATTTACTGAAGCACACTGCCACATCTTTCTCTCATGGAATGGCTACTGGGTTTGAACTGTCATCCTGCAATTAGCAGCTGAGCACCTAATCACTGTACCTTCAGGGTTCCTTAACCTATTGGACAAAGTTGCCCTACATATCTATATTTCCTCTCCAGTTTCACCTTCTCTCCACTCTTGATCTAAATTGAGTGATCACGTGGATCCCCACTTGTGTGTAAACTGTTTTGACCTGACTGCGCACCAGGCAGGGACCTGAGTTTGGTCCTATTTCACACTCAGATAGCAGTAGTTGAGTGCTGTCCTCATTCTTTGCTCCCAGTGCAGATTGAATCCTCTTGGAATTTGCTACTCTAAGCCTGTTCTTTGGATCAACAATATTAGCATCTTTAAGGAGCTTATTAGAAATACAGAATCTCAGGCCCTGATCCATGACCTCCTGAATCATTATCTGTATTTTGATAAGATCCCCAGTTGACTTGTCCACATAGTAAGGTTTAAAAGGCACTGCTGTAGCCCAGTGAGTTAGGCAGGGCACATGAGGAGACTGAGGTACAGACAACAGGAGCAGCCCACCAAAGATCACATGGTCAAGAATGGGTTGAAAAGGTGATCTAGCCCATATCTAGTAAGGGAGATCCACTGTTCAGCTTACAGCATCTCTTTATTCATCTGTCCTTTGCTTTGCCCAGAAGGAGCCATTATCAATTTTTTAACAGGAGTCATTTAGTCTCCCAGACTGGCTGCTTACCCATTATCACTAAACTGTTAACACTTAAGTCCAGCCATTAACAAAGCGATTTAGCATAAACAGAAGGGAGCCTCCTGGCCTCCAACACAGAGTTAGCCTATCTAGACCAATGCTTTTCAACCTGGGAGGTATTTCAGGGGCTCTGTAAACATGTGATTCTTATTATAAATATATACATTAACATTTAAAGAGCATAATGCAAAATAGGACATGCATAACAATGTGTAACAGCATGCACTTTAACACATAGAAGACCACCATCAAGAACATTTGTGATGCCAGGTTAAATCATCTTTGTGCAGACTCAGAATAACTTCCACCATCTGTGACAAATGTCTAAATTTCTGGGAAATGTGTCATTGATTAGAAATGTTGTTTTGTTTGAGGGAGGATTTTTTTGTTTTGTTTTGTTTTGTTTCCTTTTTAAACTTAGATGGTCATCTATCTCTTCATGCTTTGGAGCACAATTCAACTCTGACACACAAAGGGTCCACCATGAGTCAGAATCAATGATGGCAACTGGTTTGTATTTTTTGGTGCTGTGCTCTGTTCACTACCAGACAAGTCTCAGGGGGCACTGCTGGGAATATTCTCTCCTTTCTTGGTACAGTCATCCTGCAGTGAGTGAAGTGAGGCTCAGGGCACTGAGGTAGCATCACATAATTACAGTTTCAGTGGTTCTGATATTTATGGATAATTTTTAATTGATATTTGGGATCTTTTTAAGGAGGTAAAATTTGCATACAATGAAATACAGAGAGATCTTAACTGTATAAATTGATGAGCTTTAATAAATATATAGAGCATCCTGTGTTGTACAACATCCTCCTCCCCAAATAGAGTATAGAACATTTACATCACCCTAGAAAGTTTTTTCATATCCTTTTCCAGTCTTTCTCTACCCCACATGCCTGATTTGTATAACCAGGTTATTCTTCTGATTTTCAAACAGATATCCACTCTTCTGTGTCTGCCTTCTTTCACTCAAAATGTTTTTGAGACCCATCTATAATGTAGCATGGGTCCATGTTCATTATTTTATTTATTTATTTATTTATTTTACTGCTCACATAGCAACAACAAGAAGAAGTATTCCATTGAATGAATATATCACATTTTGTTCATCTATTCACCTGCAGATTGACATATGCATTGTTTCCAGTTTAGGGCTATTATGAATAAAGCTACCATAAATATTCCTTTACAAGTCTTTTTGTAGACATATGTTTTCATTGCTCTTGGGGTAAATACCTAGAGTGAAATTTCTAGGAGGCACTTACTCATCTATGCCAAGAAATTTGGAAGACATCTATGTGGCCAACTAACTGGAAGATATCCATATTTGTGACCATTCCAAAGAAAGGTGATACAATAGAATGGTGAAATTATAAAATAATATCATTAATATCACAAGCAAATAAAATCTTGCTGAAGATAATTCAAAAATGATTGCAGCAGCAGTATATTGACAGGGAACTTCCAGAAATGCAAGCTGGATTCAGAAGAGGATGTAGGACGACGAGGGATATCATTGCTAATGTCAGATGGATCTTGGCTGAAAGCAGAGAATATTAGAAAGATGTTTACTTGTGTTTTATTGACTATGCAAAAGCATTTGACTATATGGATCATAACAAATTATGGATAACTTTGAGAAGAATGGGAATTCCAGAATACTTAACTGTGCTCATGAGGAACCTGTACATAGACGAGGAGACTGTCATTCAAGAAGGACAAGGAGATACTGCATGGTTTAAAATCAAGAAGGTAGTGTGTCAGAGTTGTATCCTTTCACAATGTTTATTCAGTCTGTATGCTGAGCAAATAATCTGAGAAGCTGGACTATATGAAGAAGAAAATAGAATCAGGATTGGAGGAAGACTCATTAACAACCTGTGATATAAAGATGACACAACCTTGTTTGCTGAAAGTAATCAGTTTGAAGCATTTACTATGAAGATTAAATACTATGGTATGGCTTATACCTCAACATAAAGAAAACAAAAGTCCTCACAACTGGACCAATAAGCAACATCAGGATAAATGGAAAAAAGATTGAAATTGTCAAAGATTTCATATTACTGGGTTCCATAATCAACAGCAATGGAAGCAACATTCAGAAATCAGACTGAATTGCACTGGGCAAATCTGCTGCAAAAGAATTCTCTAAAGTGCTGAAGAGCAAAGATGTCTCTTTGAACACTGTTGCTGTTGTTATGTGTCATCGAGTCAGACCTGACTCATAGCAACCCCTTCTTGGGTTTCCGAAGCAGTATCACTATGGAAGTAGATTGCCCCATCTTCTTTCTGAGGAGTGGCTGGTGGGTTTGAACTGCCAGCCTTCTGGTTAGCAGTCAAGTGCCTTAGGCACTATGCTACCAGAGCTCCATAAAGTAAGCCTAATCCAAGCCATGATGTTTTTAATCACCTCACATTCATTTGAAAGCTGGACAATGAATAAGGAAGACCTAAGAAGGGTTGATGCTTTTGAGTTGTGATGTCGGTGCAGTATACTGAAAGTACCATGGACTGCCAGAGGAATGATCAAATCTGTCCTGGAGAAAGTACAGCCAGAATGCTCCTTGGAAGTGAGAATGGCCAGACTTCGTCTCACCCTCTTTGGTCATGTTGTCAGAAGGGACCATTCCCTGGAGAAGGATATCATGTTTGGTAAAGTGGCCATATAACTTCTTTTGTGAGGTGTCAGTTCAAGTCCTTTGCCCATTTATTGGAGAGTTGTTTATCTTTTTACTATTGTGGAGATCTTTTTATATCCTAGACACAAGTCATTTGTCAGATATGAGTGTTATGAGTATTTTCTCTCATCCTGTGATTTACTTTTGTAACTTATTAATTAGATTTTTACGTCTTTATTTTTGAAAACTCAAATAGTGCTATATATTGTTACTATGTTTCCATTTTATAAGTCTCTGGAGTTGTTAAAAATAAATAAATAAAGGGCATTTAGGATAAAAATGATTTGGGGCCAAAAATAGATAGGGACATACTTCAACTACACTGTTGGGGTCTCCTTTCTTAAAATTTCCCCTGCATTCTACCAAATATTTTCTTTCCCAAAATGGTGGAGCTGCATTTTATATGGAAGGTATATTTTAAAATCTCATTCCTTGCTGATGAGAGTATACTTTGTGTCTTAGTTCCCGAGTGTTGCTATAATAGAAATACCACAAGTGGATGGCTTCAACAAATAGAAACTTGTTCTCTTACAGCCCAGGAAGCCAGAAGTCTGAGTTCAGAGTGCCAGCTGTATGGGTTGGTTGGAAGGTCCTTGACCTTGAGCTTCAGCTTTACCTGCTGAGTCCACTGTAGCAAGCTGAAGGCTTTTCCTGACTCATGCAGCTGCTGGCTGTTGAGGCTGACAAATCCAAGATCAGTAGGAAAAATAGCAAATTGTAGGCTCTTAGGTTATAAAGACAACAATCCCAAGATCAGCAGGTAACACAGCAGGCCACTGGTTTAAGTCCAGGAATTAGAGATGATGAATTGCAAACCAGTACAGGATCCTTTCCATATATATACTGGAAGCAGCCCACACCCCACAAGTCAACTTGGCTTCAACTGATTAACTGCTCACAGCAGATTCCATCATGGAGGTGATTATACCACATGCAATCTCATCATGGAGAATCACTACATCCAGCTGCCAAGCCACACAAAGTAATGGTCCAGCCAGGTTGATACACAACCTGAACTACCACACACTGATACAGCCACTTTGGAAACTTAGTAAAGTTGAATAGACACACATCTTATATCCTAGAAATACCATTGCTAGGTATAAATCATAAATAAACCTTTATACACATACACAAGTGTGGTAGTTATGTTTCTGTGCCAACTTGGCTGGGCCTGGTTGAGTAGCTGGCAGCTAGTGGTAGTTATTCCCCATGATGAGACTGGCAATCAGCTCAATGGTGGAATCTACCACAAGCAGCTGAGTAGCTGCCTTTGGGATGTGGTCTGCTTCCTGTATATAAGAAGAAGCCTTGGGTATGATCTCTAGCCTATGGCACGCTTGGACCCTGCATGTAGCCGTGTCGTTGTTCAGCAGCTGCCATGCTCTGCCGACCTTGGGATTTACAATGGACTTAAATTAGTGGCCTGCCGTGTGGTTTGGTAACATCGGGACTGTGCCTTTTTACTTGTCAACCTTGGGCTTGGCAGCCTCAGCAGCCAGCAGCTGTCTGAGTGAAGAAAAGCCTCTAGCTTCAGTGGGCCTGGAAATGGAGGCAGAGCTGAAGCCCATGGCTGAGGGGCTTTCACCCAGCCGCTAGAGCCTGGCACTTAGAACTTGGACTTAAAGCCTAAACTATAAGAATAAACTCCTATTTGTTTAAGCCATCCCATTTGTGGTATATTCTTGTCAGAGCGACACTAGGTAACCAGAACAAAAAGGCACCATGCAAAGAATGTTCACACCATCATTGACCATTATTGGGAAAAAACAAAACAAAACAAAACAAAAAACCCTGTAAACTACACAAATGTCTGTCAACAGTAGAGTTGATAAGTAAATAAAGGCATAGTCCAGCAATGAAAGAGTATGGGGCAATGAAGGAACTAACTGAAGCTCATAAACCTAATGTGGAGCAAAAGAAAAAAATCACACACACAAAAAAAATGCATAAAGACTGTTGCATTGTGGTAAATTGTAGTCAATGCCATGAGACAAAGTGTATGTGAGCTCCTGTATGGAGAGTGAATTTACTCTGTGAAGTTTCACCCAAATCACAACAACAACAACAAAAATTCTTACAATATACTTCCATTTAATATGGTATTTAGGGATCTGCGAATAGGTGGGAAAACCACAAAGTAACTAAAAGGAATGATGTCCACAAAAGTCAGAATAGTGGTTCTCTCCAAGAGGAAGAAAAGGAATGTAATCCGGAAAGGGATCCAGGAGATTTCATGGTACAAGCATTGATCTGTTTCTTAATCTAGGGGAAGGTTTCATGGCTCAATCATTGACTGTTCTTTAAAGTGTGTTTGTATAACTAGTTGCTATGGATTCCATTCCAACTCATGGACACCCCATGTGTTGCAAAACAGAACCTCTTACCATACGGTTTTGAAGGCTGTGACCTTTTAGAAGCAGATTGCCAGAACTTTCTTCCAAGGCATCTCTGGGTAAGTTCAAACTGTCAACTTTTCAGTGAGTAGCTGAGCACTTAACCATTTGCATTACCCAGGGATTCAATGTGTGTGTGTGTGTATGTGTATACATATCTTTTATACTTGTTGATCTATTTAACAATATATATAGCAATATATAGTGACATACAGTATGTGATAAAGTGTATGTAAATGACAACTTTACAGAACTGTATCCTTATATACTAGAGTCACCTACAACCAGGGAAAGTCTCCCACTCTGAGATGCACAAAACAAAACAAGGAAGACAAATTGAGAACAAGCCAAAGGATAGCAGCTTATGTCTCCCATCTTAGGTGTGGAGTGGCTCTAGAATAAGCAGTACTAGTTAAATTGTTTTCCCTTGAGAGCTTTTAGCAAAATTCCTATAAGCTCAGTGTGCATATGAGAAAACCTTATAGTGACAGAAACCCTGGTTCTCACAGCTGCTGAGAAAACCTCCTACTTGCCCTAGTGCCCAAGATGCACATGTGCTGCCATCTGGCACAGACTCAAGAACTTTTAGTGACCTTTTCCTTCCAATGGCAAGGATTACAGGTTTAAGCCAGTCACATCTACATGCATAATAAATTCAAATTTCATCCCTTTCCTTTCTCCTGTTTCTATATATTTTTTTTCCCTCAGAATGATGTGTATACCTAGCCAGGAAACTGTTCCTTGGGTTAAAGGCTCTTTGAGGGCAGGCACTTTCTAGTTATGATTCTATCCTGGTATCCAGATACTCAGAGAAGGCATTATTAGTTCTGCATGTGATGTTCCTCACTGTTGGTCTCCACGTTTAGCTATCCTTTAGGCTTATATTTTGGATATCATCACTTGTTCTTAGTTCTCTCTGGATGCCCTCCTCTCATCCAGCTTGTTTTATTTCTCCCTGGTCCAGTCCCCTCATTCCATTTTATTACTTCTTGTAAAGTTCTCCAGAAATTCTGACTTGGGCTACAGTCTCTCTCCTCCTTACCCTATGCCTTTTTCGTTTTTTGTGCCAGGTCCTGCACTGGGCTTTTCATGGTGTTTCAGTGGTAGAATTGTCACCTCTCATTGGAGGGACCAGGCTTGATTCCTGGCCAGTATATCTCATGCTCAGACAGCGACATCTGTCAGTGGAGGTGCGTATGTTGCTATGATGTTGAACAGGTTTCAGCAGAGCTTCCAGCCTAAGAGGCTAGGAAGAAAGGCTAGATCATCTACTTTTGAAAATCAGCCAATGAAAACCCTGTAGATCACAACAGTCACATTACCAACTAATCATGAGGATGGTGTAGGACCAGTCACCCATCATTCCATTATGCATGGAGCCACCATGAGTTGACTGACTCAATGGCAGCTAACAGCAACAATCTTTAAAATAAATTCTCACAACTCTGGGAAGCAGGTGCTATTATACATGTACAGAGAAGGATGCTAATGTGCAGAGAGCTAATATACATATGATCAGAGGTAGGGATAAAAAGGGGAGCCTCCCAGCCAGGGCTGACTGATCCTAACTACCCCCACACCACCACTATCCTGCTTCTCACCATTTGCACAGCAAGCTCTGCTGTGTCCAAACGCTCTTGCCTTCTGCCACTGCCTAGGCCCTATACCTCTATCCTTCTGATAGCAAGACCTCTCTCGCTCTCCAGGATAAGTACAGCCACCCTCCACCCCAGCTCCATCTCATGCTGACAGTCACCAGTCCAAACCCCAAATGATCTGCATCTTTTCTCAGATCCGTCAACACTTTATAATGTCTTTCTAATGCAGACACAGTGTCTCCTATAACCAGTATTTCTTGAAAAGAATGAACGTATCCTTTAGCCTTGGTCTGATCTATTCAATCACTTCAATTTCTCCCAGCAGCTCTGGTCCTTTTCCTCCTGATACAGTATCCAAAATAAATCCAATTTCTCTGCTGATCTGAAGCTTACATCAAACTCCTTACTTCCAGGCATGTGAATTACAGCAAATATCTCCCTTGGGTTCATCTCAATTGAGCTACCTGATTCAAAGCTCTGACAATTTTGTCTCTCAAAAAGAAAAGGATGTAAGAAGGGAGCTGCTACTCTGGACTTAATTCTGACCAACAAGAAAGAACAAATTGGTGAAGCAGAAATGACGGGAACCTTGGGAGAAAGTGACCATGTCATGTTGGAGGTTGTTATTGTGATTGAAAGAAACACTGGCTATAACTAGATAGGTAGCTTTTGAAAAGCAAGTTTCAAAACATTCAGATCCATGAGGGGCCACAGAGAGACTCTTAGAGTAACAGAGGCCATATCACCAAACCAAACATCAAGAAGTGTCATAGGATAACAGATTTTATATTGAATCTGGTGCAGTGGGCTCTCCGATAAACAGAAGTCCAGATGTCAAAACAATGCTTCTAGGACACATTTCAAAAGTCTATGGGAATCACAGGATAGTGTATCTGAAACATAGGCTGTGATGGTTAATTTTGTACATCAGCGTGACTAGGCTATGGTGCCCAGTTTAGTCAACCACTGGTCTATATGCTGCTGTAAAGGGACTTACATGTGATTAACATTTAAATCAGTTGACATTATATAAATCCAATACATTCCATAACGTGAATGGGCCTCTTCAATCAGCTGAAGGGCTTAAGAGCAAAAACTGAAGTTTTCTGAAAAGGAAATATTCAGTCTCAAGACTGCAAATATCTATCCCACTGGAGTTATCAGATCTATGGATTTTAGACTTTGCAGCCCCCACAACTGCATGAACCAATTCCTTAAAATAAATTTGATAAAGATATAGATAGATCTTATTGGTTCTATTTCTCTGCAGAACCAGACTAAGACATAGGCTGTTTCAAATGTTTCAAGTAAAAACATTGGGATACTGAAAGAGATGTTGGGAAGCCCAAAAACACAAAATTATCAGAATACAACTCTAGTTGATACCGATTAAAAATCTATCTAAGGAAATCAGTGTATCTCCATAGGTTCCATTTTGATAAACATAAATTTCAATAGGATGTAAGAAAAAAAAATGTGGAAAATATAAAAATGACTATTCTGGTTACTAGTGCCACTCTGACAGAAATATACCACAAATGGGATGGTCTTAACAAAGAGGAGTTTATTCTTATAATTTGGAGACTTTAAGTCCAAGTTCAAAGTACCAGGTTCTAGGGGCTGGGTGAAAGCCCCTCAACCTTGGGGTCCAGCTCTGCCTCCTGCTCCAGGCCCACTGAAGCTAGAGGTGTTTCTTCACTCAGACAGCTGTTGGCTGCTGAGGCTGAGAAGCCCCAAGGTTGACAAGTAAAAAGGCACAGTCCCGATGTTACCAATCCACATGGCAGGCCATTAACTTAAGTCCATTGGAAGTCCCAAGGTTGGCAGAGCATAGCAGACTGCTGAGCAATGGCACGACTACATGCAGGCTCCAAGCGTGCCATAGACTAGAGACCATTCCCAAAGCTGCTCCTTATATACAGGAAGCAGACTGCATACCCAAAGGCAGCTACTCAGCTGTTTGTGGTAGATCCCACCATGGAGTTGATTACTAGTCTCATCATGGGGTATACTACATCCAGCTGCCCAGCCACTCAACCAGGCCTAGCCAAGTTGTCACACAAACATAACCACCACAATGACTGACTGAAAAACAGAAAACACCAATTCAAATTAGCTTAAAAATAAGGAAACATTATTTCTTATCACACAAGTTCATAGGTGATCAGGCTGTAGGTATGGCTGATCTAAGGGGCACTGGCTCAGCATGTCTGTGACTCCCTTGGTCTTTCCCTTCCATGTGTTGGCTTTACCTTTTGGCAGGTAGCCAAATTGCTGTGGGAACTCTAGGTATCACATTTGAATGAGCTAATGACAGAAAAGGAGCTGGACCTTTTTTTTTTTTTTTTTTTCTTGTTTACCTTTATTGGAATAAGAAAACCTTCTCAAAATTCTCCAAGCAAACTTCTTGTTACTCTCATTGGGCAAAATTAGATGATATGGTCATCCCTAAACCAAACACCAGCAAAATGAACTGTTTCATAAAATCATAGGAGAATAATCATCTAGGGTAGAATGAATGTTGAGGAATCAGTCAGAGTGATCGTTACAGGGAAAAATGCCAAAGAGTGCTATATACCAATAACAACAATATATAGAGGTCACAGGTAGTAATGAGCTGAGGTGACATTGGAAAGACAACACAAATATCCTCCTAGACACATTTGGATTAATAAAGTGAGGAGACATCCTGCTTGGAACAAGCAGTAGAATGGTAACTTAAAAAATAAAATAAAATAAAAACTCACTGCTGTTGAGTTGATTCAACTCATAACGACCCCTCCTTGGGTTTCTGAGGTGGTATCTCTATGGAAGTAGATTGCCAAATCTTCCTTCCAAGGAGTGGCTGGTGGGTTTGAACTGCCAGCCTTCTGGTTAACAGTCAAATTTCTTAGGCACTATGCCACTTCAGCTAGTACTTTGGCTCTGTCTTCATCAAAAAAGGTAGAGCACACTTCAGTCAGAAGACATTGGTCAGAATATGGTGTTATGGATGGAATTGTGTCCCCCAAAATATATGTCAACTTGACTAGGCCATGATTATCAGTATTATGTAATTATCCTCCATTTTGGGATGCAATATAATTATCCTATGTGTTGTAAATCCTAACCTCTATGATGTTAATGAGGCAAGATTAGGGGCAGCTATGTTAATGAGGCAAGATACAATTTAAAGGATTAGGTGTATCTTGAGTCAATCTCTTTTAAGGTTATAAAAGATTAAACAAGTGAGCAGAGATCAGAGGGACCATCAAGAAGGAGACCTAGGAGTGGATCATATCCTCTGGACCTGGGGTTCCTGTGCTGAGAACCTCCTAGACCCAGAGGAAGATTGTCAGCAAGGCACATGGGGATCACCAAGGAATGCTGGGCCTATAGATATTGAAAGGAGACAAGGACCTTCTCCAAGAGCCAACAAAGGAAGAAAGCCATCCCCTAGAGCTGGTGCCCTGGATTTGGACTTCCAGACTCCTAAACTCTGAGAGGGTAAGTTCACTTGTTATAAAGCCATCCAGTTGTAGTATTTCTATTATAACACCACTAGATAACTAATGGGCGCTCTGGTGGCATAGTGCCTAAGGCATTTGACTGCTAACCAGAAGGCTGGTGGTTCAAACCCACCAGCCACTTCTCGGAAGGAAGATGGGGCAATCTACTTCCATAGTGATACTGCCTCAGAAACCCAAGGAGGGGTCGCTATGAGTTGGGTCCGACTCAACGGCACACAACAACAACAACAACAGATAACTAAGACTAGATAACTAAGCAGTAGATAACTGAAGGATGATAAAAGCAAACACTTAATGAATTGTGGTTTTTAGACTCAGGCCAATTTCATCACAGCATGCTAAAAAGAATTTTCAATTGAGAGTATAAGTTCTCTAGTTATATTTTTAAGGATTCAAAGAATGAAAGGACAAATGACCTAATTTTCTAAAGGATTTCAGAAAAAGATGGGTTCTGGAAACCACTGACATGAATCTGCACTTCATTCTTTCAGCTAACTCTCTCCCTCACCATCTAACTCTCCCTCTCCCTTTTGTCTTTCCCAATGACTTTTAAAACTGTTCTGGTATCTCCCATCCTTTAAAGGCCTTCATCTAGTCTTTCATTTATCTCCAGATAACATAATCCTCTTCAGGGCCAAACATCTTACAAATATTTTTAACATATACTTTCCCAGTTTCTTCTCTATTCACTTCTCAGTCTAACTACTTCATGTTGGTTCTGCCTCCCAATACTGAAACTGCTGCTGCTAAGGTCACCAATATCTGTGTTGCCAAATATACTGGTCACATCCCTATCCCATTTTCTCTGAGTCTTACTGGTATTACACATGGTTGATCACCCCTTCTTTTCTAAACATTCTCTTTTCTTGATTTGCACAAATTTCTACTCTCTGGGATATACTCTTACTTGAAGGGTTGTTCTTCCTTTTCTCCTTATCTTTCTCTCTTCTTCTTCTTCCCTTCTCCTTTCTCCTCCCTCCTCTTACCTCTTCTTTCCTCCTCCTGCCCTACTCTACCCTTCTCTTTCATCTTCTTCTTTCCACTTCCTCCATACCCTTCTACTCTCTCACTCTGTCTTTTAGCTGATTTACCGTTGTCATTTCCTAGGGTTCACTACTGGTCTTTATTTTTATCTATTTATTTTCCTCAATCACATGGTTTAAATACCATCTGCTCAGTGAATATTCCAAAGTTTTTAACTCCAATCAAACACCTTTTGAGCTACAAATTGATACATCCAACACCTCACTTGACAGCGTCCCTTAGGGATGTCTCAAACTTGACATTTCCAAAGGGAACCCATTCTTTTCTCCCTTAAGATTGTTTCTTCTCCCTTCTTCCTCATCTATGTAACTGGAACTCCCTCCTATCAAGTGACTTAAGCCAGAAATATGGGCATAATATTTCCTTTTTCCACTTTAATGTCTCATATCCAATCTATCATTAAGTCTTACAATTTCTACTTCCTACATATATTGTGAATCTGTTCACTTCTCTCCATTACCAATGCAAACACTCTTGCCCAAACCACTTTCCTTCATCTGGGCAAATTCAATAGAGTTTTAGCCAGTTCCCCTGCTTCAAATCTCAACCACATATAATCTATTCTCTTCTGTGAAGGCTACGGTTATGTGTCAACTTGGCTAGGCCATGAATGCCAGTGGTTTGGCAGATATTTTGTAATCATTCTCCATTTTATAATCTGATGTCAGGAGCCAATCAGTTGAAAGGGGTGTTTCATTGAGGGTATGGCCTGCATCCAATATATACAGATATTCTGGCAAAGATCGCCTTCACTCAATCCTAAATTTAGCTCGATATCCTCTGGCTTCCCATTCTTAGGATATGAGCTAATAGTAGACTTCTGTCTGACTTGCAGATGTTGGTTTCATCAGTCTCTGAAACCATGTGTGTCAAACTCCACCCTGACACCTGACCAATGAATTTGAGACTTGCCAACCTTTACAATTGTGTCAGCCATTTCCTTGAAATAAATTTCTCTCTTTCTGTATGTATGTACTTACATACACACATACACACACACACATATATGTATTGAAAAAACCAAACTCACTGCCATCGAGTTGTTTCTGACTCTTAGTGACCCTTGTTGGGTTTGTAAGGCAGTAAATCTTTAGAGAAGTAGATTGCCCCATCTTCCTTCCATGGAGCAGCTGCTGGGTTTGAATCACAAATCTTCTGGTTAGCAATTAGTCACTATGCCACCAGATCTCCTCTTGGTCTATGTACAGGTTCCTTATGAGCAAAATTAAGTGACAGACTAAGATAGCCACACAACAAACAGAGTCAGGTTTTTAAAACATAAATCAGATATTACTTTTTTATATAAAACCTTTCAAAGATCCCCCTTTGCACCTTGAATATGATCCAAAGTCCTTATTAAGACCTAGAAAGCCCCACATGGTCTGACTTCAGCCAACCTCTTGGTCAAATGAAGTGTTCAGGTAAATACTATGTAGTGTTCTGCAAGCCAGAAGTCACAGGCTTAGGTTCTCCATCATGTCCCATGGCACTCCAGTCTGTTAGTATCCTAGGTTTTGTCTACACAAAGGACTTTACTTCCTACTACTCTCCCTTTTTGTAAGCTTTTGTGCTTGTGAAAGTAGCCTTGTAGGGAGGGAATATGCTCTGATCTTGGATGATAGATGATGAGACGTGCTACATGTTGTCGTTGGAAAAGCCAGCAGCCCAGTGCTGATAGAACTGTAGGCCTGGTAGGAGGCTAGGGTTATGTACAATCCTTCCACTGGGGAGAACAGAGTTACCAAACCCAGCCAGATGGCTTAAATTACTGGAGGTGAATCACAATTAATTTTGTTTGTCTCCCCACACTCTCTAGTTCTAGCATTGGCTGCTCCTTATCCCTCCATCTCAACTGTATTCTTTTAATTCTTCAAACACACCAAGATTTCCTCATTTCAGGGAACTTCACACATGCTGTTTCCACTGCCTGGAATGTTCTTTTCTAGATTTTCCAAATGGCAGTCTTATTTATATATTCCATCATGTATCAGCCAAAATGTCTCTTCTTTGAAAGGCCTTTCCTGAATACCTCCATTATTCTCTAACATTGCACCCAACTGGTTTTTTCCATAACACAAATCACATGTCATTTTTATTTATTCTTTTGTTTCCCTGCTTAAGGTCTAGTTTCACCATATTTTAAATTATCATTTTATTAATTGATGATGTTGTTAGATAAAATTTTTAAAATAAATATCCTTATTTTTGCAAAGTCATAAGTTAGGAAAAACAAAAAACAAAACCTGTTCCTATCACCTTCCCATTCTTCCTTTTTAATTAAGAGTTTCACTGGTCCATTAAATGAAAATGAAAATTTCTGGGAACCACTAGGCTAGACAATAATATATTTTGGTATATTTATGGCCTAGTTGAATACACTAGAAGGAAAAAAAAAGGTAAATAAATTGATGGATGGGAACCTGTATGAAGAGACACAAGCAGCTTATGGTCATGAGATATTACTTGCTCTTGTCACCATTCTACCCCCATATGTAGCATGCTGCCCAGAAGAAATTAGGTATTCAATAAATATTTGTTGAATTAGTGAGACTAATGAGGCATTGCTCATAGTGGCATGCCTCAAGACCAGTTTCCACACATGTTCTGCTCAACATTTTTATCAACATTGACCCAGTCCTATTCAATATTTTTAGTAATAAATTGAATAAAGGCATAGACGCATAAAGACTGTCAAATTTACGATGATATAAAGTTGGAAGAATAATACAATGAATGAGAAAACAAGATTCAAGATCTTGTCTAGTTAGAATAATAGGCCAAAATTAACCTGATAAAATTAAGGGCTTTTTTTAGGTTCCGAAGATAAATTATACTAGAACAAGATGACAGAGACATGATTGAACAGAGTACAAGATGAAACAATACTGGTAGAAGGAGAAGCTTGAAGGGAAGTAAATGGTAATGATCGAGACAATGGAAAGAGGTGGCTGTTGTGACTGTCATTGATGTCTTGAAGAGCAATAATGGTAGGCTCAGAGTGATTTATCACCAATTCAAGGGAAAATGTGAAAGCCAGAGGATCTCCTTGGCAGCATTTAAGAAAACCTTAATCTACTGCAACACTGAGAAAATAGAGTGGAGAACCAGGCCAAGGAATACAATGAAGATTCAGAGAAATTTGAATTCTCAGCCTCCCTAGTATCAGGGCCCTGACTTTTGCATAGCTGACCTAGTTGTTGCTGTTGTTGTTATGTGCCGTTGAGTTGGCCCCAACTCATAACGACCCTTCCTTGGGTTTCCTAGGCAGTATCACTACAGAAGTAGATTGCCCCAACTCCTTGGAAGGAAGATGGGGCAATCTACTTCCGTAGTCATACTACCTCGGAAAACCAAGGAGGGGTCACTATGAGTCGGGGCTGACTCAACGGCACATAACAACAACAGCAAAGTCAACTATGCAAAAGTCAGGGCCCTGATAGGGAAGGTTTGGGCCTTTGAGACTTGAGATGAGTGTGTCTGCATATTTAGAATCAAGAATCTTGAGGTCCTACATTCCCCAGAATTTTCTAGACCTGCAGAGGTGGCCCACTCTGTTAGAAGATGTGTGAATCCCCCTTGAATAAAGATCATGCAAGCAGTTCAAATGAGACAACTACCTTACAAGATAATGCTTAACCTTCTCAGAATCTACCTCTCCTGTCAAGCAAATCAATAACAAAGATCAAATTACATGACTGGCAGAAGATCAAATAAGTTTACTCTATTGAATATAGTAGATGAGCAAGAAATGACAAGTACACTGAAGGACTTTATAAGACACATGCATTCATTTCAGAGAGAAACTCTTCTAATATTCAAGGGTCACCCATATCAATAAAGTTTTCATAGTCCAGGGGTTTGGACCATGCCCAACCTCCTCTGAAGTAAAGAAACAAATTATTGAATTTTACAACATCTGTAGCTGTGGTGGTTAAGTTTGTGTGTCAGCTTGGCTGGGCCTGGTTGAGTGGTTGGGCAGCTGGATGTAGTATTCCCCATGATGAGAATGGTAATCAATTCCATGGTGGAATCTACTCTAAGAAGCTGAGTAACTGCCTTTGGGTATGTGGTCTGCTTCCCGTATATAAGAAACAGCTTTGGGAATAGTCTCCAGCTTATGGCATGCTTGAACCCTGCATGTAGCCATGTCATTGTTCAGCAGCCTGCCATGCTTTGCCAACCTTGGGACTTTCAATGGACTTGAGTTAATGGCCTGCCATGTGGTTTGGTAATATTGGGCCTGTGTCTTTTTACTTGTCAACCTTGGGCTTGTCAGTCTCAGCAGCCAGAAAAACCTCTAGCTCCAGTGGGCCAGGAACAGGAGGCAGAACTGAAGCCCAAAGTTGAGGGGCTTTCACCCAGCCCCTAGAGCCAGGCACTTTGAACTTGGACTTAAAGCCTCCAAACTGTAAGAGACTAAACTCTTGTTTGCTCAGCCATCCCTTTTGTGGTATATTCTAGTCAGAGTGGCACTAGGTAACCTGAACAATACTTAAGAAAGAAACACAACACACTTGAGATAGCATGTTAAACCCATTTATTTGTTGACACTGAAAGCTGCCAGCTTTGAGTATTGTCTGGAGTGAGAAGGGGCTCTGCAACAAATCCAAGCTGCAGTGCCCATAGTCCTTGCTACTTAGGCCATATGGCCCAATTGAACAAGACCTACAGAAGCAAGACCAAGTAGAATCCTGAAGCTATTCCCAGATGAGGCAAACTTTTTTACTAGAAGCAACTGGATCTGAGTAGTATGATGAGTGGACTCCAGTGGATACTATAGTGTTCCACCAGATTCCCTCTTCAAACTCACCTCCCAGCTTCTAGAAATATCAAATCCTGAGTAATCACAGCTGCATCCCTCAGTTTTATGTCCCTAAGCAATAAGAAACTGCCTTACTCAGAGACCAGCCCACAGACAATACATACTAGATGATGTGAGAATGCAAAAGCTTGTTGTATGCAAAGGCTTAGCTTTCTTCAATTTAGAATAATTCTGAAGGGTCTTCCCAGCTCCAGTGTTCTATGAAGGATCTGCTGACTTCTCAATTGCAAACACATAAGGGGTCAGACTCTCCCTTGGCATAATTCTGCCTTTCCCACTTCTTAGAGGTATTATCCTAAGAACACTGTCCAATAAACCTTCTGCATACAACTCTACAGCTCAACGTTTATTCATAGAGAACCCAATCAAAGATAGCAATATCACCTTCTCTCTAATCATGATGATATCATTGTACTTTCTATTTGTTTTATATGAATTCCTTTATTTTGTTATTGTTGTTGAGTGCCATCAAGTCAGTTCTGACTTATAATGACCCTGTGTACAATAGAATGAAACACTGCCCGGTCCTGAACCATCTTCAGAATCACTGCTATGCATGAGCCCATCATCTCAGCCACTATGTCGATCTACATTGTTTAGGGTCTTCCCCTTTTTTCTTGCTGACCCTCTACTTTACCAAGCATGTTATCCTCCTCCAGGAACTTGTCACTTCAGGCATATGCCAAGAATATGAGGAACAAAGTCTGGCCATTCTCATTTTTAAGGAGCATTCTGGCTGTATATCCTCCAAGACAGATTTGTTCATTCTTCTAGCAGGCCAAAACACATTCAATAATCTTTGCTAAGACCACAATTCAAAGCATCAATGTTTCTGTGGTCATCCTTATTCCTTCCTTATTCACATTTATATGAGGCAATTGAAAATACCATGGTTTGGGTCAGGCATACCTGTCTTCAAAGTGACATCTTTGCCCTTTAACACTTTTAAGGGATCTTTTGCAGTAGATTTGCCCAATGCAATACATCCTTTGATTTCTTGACTGCTGATTCCCTAGGTATTGATTGTGAATCCAAGTAAAATGAAATCTTTGACTACTTCGAACTTTTCTCCATTTAGCGTGCTGTTCCTTACTGGTCCAATTGTGAGGATTGTTGTTTTCTTTGTGTTCAGATGTAATCCATACTGAAGTCTATAGTTTTTGATCTTCATCAGTAAGTGCTTCAAGTCATCTTCACTTTCAGAAACAAGGTTGTGTCATCTGTACATTTCAGGTTGTTAATTAGTCTTCCTTCAAACTTGAAGCCACATTGTTCCACATATAGTAGTTTCTTGGATTATTTGCTCAGCATACAGATTGAATGAGTATAATTAAAAGATACAACTGCAACACACACCTTTCCTGAATTTAAACCCTTCAGTATTCTCTTGTTCTATTCGAACAACTGCCTTTTGGTCTAGATACACATTGTTCATAAGCACAATTAAGTGTTCTGGAATTCCTATTTTTTGCGATATTATCCATAACTTGTTATGATCTACACTGTTAAATTCCTTTGCATAGTCAATAAAACACAGGTAAAGATCTTTCTGCAATTCTTTGCTTTCAACAAAGATTCATCTGACATCAGCAATGATATCCCCCCATTCCATGTCTTCTTCTGAATCCAGCCTGAATTTCTGGCAGTTCTCTGTTGATGGACTGATGCAACCATTTTTGAATTATCCTCAACAGATTTTCACCACCATATAATATTAATGATACTGTTTGTTAATTTCTCCAATCTGTTGGATCACCTTTTGTGATAGTTGAAGATGTGTCAACTTGGCTGGACTCCAGTTGTGAGTGGTGGTTCCCATGATGGATCACATGACTGCGTTCTAAGCGGCCGGTCGGTCTAGGGGGAGTTTCCCCAGGGGTGTGGCCTACCTGCAATACTATCCCAGGGACAAACTGGAAGAACGGCATTCCAGACTATATACTTCCTGGAGCGAACACCTCGCTGCTCGCCCTGGAGGTTTTCGGATTCTTTCTTTGTTGGGAACAGTGACCAGCGCACTGCGTGTCAGCTTGATTCTCTCAGCT
>NW_006921876.1:164337-197785 GCF_000298275.1 Orycteropus afer afer
ATATATATATATATACTTTGCTGGTTTTTGTGTTTCTCTAGAGAACCCAATCCAACACACCTTTCTTTGTAATAGGCACAAATCTGGATCTCTTCCAGTTTATTGGTAGGTGTCCATGTTAGTGTCTTCCAAATTTTGTAGCATAGATTAGTCAGCATCTTCAGCATAGCAACCATTTGTTGAAACATCTCAATGGACATTCTGTCAATTTCTGAAGCCTTGTTTTTTGCCAATTCCTTCAGTGCAGCTTGGACTTCTTCCTTCAATATCATTGGTTTTTGATCATATGCCACTTCCTGAAACAGTTGAATATTGATCAATTCTTTTTTATACAGTGACTCTGTGTATGCTGTCTATTTTCTTTTGAGGCTTCCTGCATCACTCATTATTTTGCCCACAGAATCTTTCAATATTGCAATTTGAGGCTTGAATTTTTTCTGAAATTCTTTCAGCTTGAGCAATGCTAAGCATGTTCTTCCCTTTTCAATTTCTAACTCCAGGTCTTTGTATTGTATTATAACACTTCACTTTGTCTTCTTGAACCCTCCTTTGAAATTTTCTGCTCAGCTCTTTTATTTCATCATTTCTTCCATTCACTTTAGCTACACTCCATTCAAGAGCAAGTTTCAGAGTGTCTTCTGACATTTTAGTCTTTTCTTTCTTTCCTGTCTGTTAAATGACCTTTTGGTTTCTTCATGTACGATATTCTTGATATCTTCCCACAACTATCTCATCCTCAATCATTGGTGAATGTGTCAAATCTGCTCTTTAGATGGTCTCTAATTTCATGTGCAATATACACAAGGTCATTTTGGCTTTTGTGGGCTTGTTTTAATTTTCTTCAGCTTCCATTTAAACTGGAATATGAGCAATGGGTGGTCTGTTCCACAGTCGGCCCCTGGCCTTGTTCTAACTGATGATATTGAGCTTCTCCAGTATCTCTTTCCACAGAGGTAATCAATTTAATTACTGTGTGTTCTATATGATGAGGTCCACGTGTATTGTCACCAAGGCCATATTTTCCAAGTACCAATGCTGCTTCTTTGTTTCCACCTTTCTCATCTCAATCACCAGTAAATACCAATACATCTTGATGGCATGTTTGATCAATTTCAGACTGCAGAAGTTGGTAAAAAAAAAAAAAAAATCTCCAATTTTTTTTCATTTTTGACTTTAGTGGTTGGTGGATAAATGTGAATAATAGTAGTATTAACTGATCTTCCTTGTAGGCATATGGATAATATCCTATTACTGACTGCATTGTACTTCAAGACAGATCATTAATTCCTTCAAATAAAGATTATATTGTCTGTGATTTCTATAAGAATTTGGAAAAATTACTAGATTGGACCATGTGAAAAGTGTATTTTTGTGAGTCAAATATAAACAATTTCGTATAGTTAGGCCTAATATTTATCTGGATCTTTCCTGTAATTTTGTCTTATTCCTCTTGCTATGAATGTTTTTCATATACTTTTAGCTTTCTTCTTTCTCCCTCCCTTTATTTGCTAATTTTATGCAAAAATCCTTTATTTTCTTCCTTTTTAAAAATATTTACTTCTATGTGAATGAGATTAATTATTGGCTAAAGAATAGTAACAAAGTGAGTATAAGAAAAGAGTGGAAAAGAGTTGAGACTCTCAAGTCTTCCCTCTGCACATACTGTGAAAGATTTCTTCTCGCAAATCGGGTATTTCTTCTTCCCTCGATTTTAGGTGCATAGTAGGTTAGTGTAGCTTACATATATCCATTTTCATACAGCAGAGCCTAGGAAGGGAATGCTTGTGCAGGGGAGTCATGTTGGGAATGATTTCTGGAGAAGCCTGTAAGGAACTAAGGAAAGTCAGATAGAGCAGATGAAGAAATTGAGCAAAGAGTTAGTTTCAGCTAAAGTCTAGTCCCAGCCTGATCCTTTGAGAAGCTCTGGAGCATGAATGTCACCACAGAATCATCACTCATGGGGGAAAAGATTGAACATTTGTCTCCCCGTTTCAATCAGCCTTAATCTGGAGGCTGCCCCCAGGGATAGAGTGTAACCTACCGGGTATTTCTGAAGAGGTACCTCAGGCATACTATGGACAATTCTCTGGAGAAGGGCAGCAATGACCCATAGCAGCCAACAATCCCAGAAGCACAGGCTTGGTGATGGAGATGGAGGTTTTCTGTGTCTCCTCTCCCTCTTCCAACCCACCATGTCTCGGGCAGTCATCCTAAGATAAGCAGCCAGGTCATAAATAACTTGGTAACAGAAATGGCCTGCCTTCTTTGCTCTCTATCTGCTCCCTAAAGCAATCTGCTCTACAGAGGCATTCCACTTCTCCCTGGAGTAAGGCCACAATCCTGGGTCTCACTGTTTCAAGTGAAAGGTTATTGGTGATGGTCTTTCAATGTGGAGATAATTATCTTTGGGAAAAGCTGCATCCTGCTCCCAGCTCAAGGCAGCAGTATCATCTTTCAGGATCCAGTGTTCAGTTTTTGACAGGGGTACTTTATACTTTATTGTTAGGGATTGTGCAGTTTTCTTCATTAAATGAATTTTTTTCCCCTACTCTTCTTGTGATGTTCTCAGAGGAGTTCAGGGGAGGTGAATGCACAATCTGAAATGGAAAGTCCACAGATTTCTTCTTTGTCTTTTTTCACTGGGAAAGATATCATATATACAGATGTCATTGTGCATAATGTTTATGTAGAGTTTAATGTATAAAAATAACAAAATATAACAACCTATACCCATTACCCAGATTAAGAAATAGAACATAAGTTATATCCTCAAAATCCCCATGTATGCCACTCTCCAGTCATTTCTCCTTCCCTCCTCTCCAGAGAAAACTACTATTTTGAGTATGTTGATCATTGCTTTGCTTTATAGTTTTACCATGCATGTGCATGTAATTCCTACAACATATTGTTTAGTTTTTCCTAATATTATAGGAATGAAAGAGCTCTGGCAGCATAGTGCCTAAGGCATTTGACTGCTAACCAGAAGGCTGGCAGTTCAAACCCACAAGCCACTGCTTGGAAGGAAGGTTGAGCAATCTACTTCCATAGTGATACCGCCTTGGAAACCCAAGGAGGGGTTGCTATGAGTAGGGTCTGACTTGACGACACATAACAACAACAACAACAACATAGGAATGAAGTTGTCCCCTATTTATTCTTCCACAATTTTCTTTTTAGGCTCAGTATTATGGTTTTGGGAAGCTCTGGTGGAGTAGTGCCTAAGGCATTTGACGGCTAACCAGAAGGCTGGCAAACCCACCAGCCACTCCTCAGAAGGAAGATTGGGCAATCTACTTCCATAGTGATATCACCTCAGAAACCCAAGGAGGGGTCACTATGAGTCGAATCGATTCAGCAGCAGTGAGTTTGGTTTTTATTGTGGTTTTGAGATTCTTGTATGTTGAACATGAAGCTTTAATTCACTCATTTCCATCAGTGAATAATATTCCTTTGTATGAATATATCAATATTCCTGCTGTTGATGCATATTTGGACTGCTGCCAAGTTTTCTAATAGTAAATTTAGTGCTACTGTGAACATTCTTGTACATGTCTCCCCATGAATATTTTCAGGAACTTTTCTAGGATATATACTTATGAATAGAATTGCTGGATCATAGGATATTCACATTTACCAGGTAATACCAAATTGTTCTCCAAAGTGGATGTACCAATTTATACAGCCACCAGCAGTGTAGAAACATTTCCTTCATTCCACATCTTTCCTAACTTGGTATTTTCAGACTTTTTCATTTTTTTTTAACTTTTTATTGTGATTTGGGCAAGCTTTTACAAAACAGATTCATTTTCCATTCAACAGTTTGTCCATATTTTGTTTTGTGACACTGGTTACATTCCTCACAGTGTAACAGCTCTCTTCCCACTTCCTCTCTGTGGTTACCATTTCCCTGTATCCTTCTTGACTATACATTCCTGCCTCGCTGCCTTTCTCCCTGTGCTTTTCCCCTTCTGATCTCCCTTGGTTGATTGTTCTAAGGAGTGAATCTCCTTAGGTGTAGGTGTTCAGCTCATAGGCCTGCCTATTGTTTGGCTGCGAGTTAAACCATGGGAATAAGTTCAATTCCAGGCCTAAACAGTGACTTGGGGTCATATTCTTGGGGGTTTCACCAGTCTCTGTCAGATCAATAAGCCTGGTCTTTTTTATGACTTTGAGTTTTCTTCCACATTTTTCTCCCACTTTGTCTGAGATCTCCAATTTTGATCCCTTTCTGACTGGTTGGTACTGGTAGCCAGGCACCATCTAGTTCATCTCGTCTCAAGGTCATATAGGCTGAGGTTCTCATGGCCCATTAATGCTTTGGACTAACTATTTCTATGTGTCTTTGATTTTCTTCACTCTTCTTTGCTCTGGACAAAGAAAGACCAGTGGTTGCCACTTAGCTTTTAAGAACTGAGCTGCCACTCACTGAAGTAAGATGTAGAACAATATTTTTGTATGCCATGTTGTGACAATTGAACTTGATGTCCCCTGTGACCATGGTCTCCAGATCTCAGGCCCCAGTGACTCACTCCCTCAATGTGCTTATTTGTGGCTTAGAATTTATCCTTTGTCTCTTGTTATGTTTAAAATGCATATGGAGATTTTTATAACATGTACAAATACATATGTAGGAATATTATCTGTCACACCTATGTATGTTGTTGTTGTTGTTATGTGCCATCAAGTCATCTCTGACTCATAGTGACCTTATGCACAACAGAATGAAACACTGCCCAGTCCTGTGCCAGCCTCACAATCCCTATTATACCTGAGCCCATCACTGCAGCCACCATGTCAATCCATCTTGTTGAGGGCTTTTCCCTCTTTCGTTGACCCTCCACTTTACCAAGTATGACATCCTTCTCCAGAGAATGGTTCCATCTGACAACATGACCATAGTAGGTGAGACAAAGTCTGGCCATTCTCACTTCCAAGCAGCATTCCAGCTGCACTTCTTCCAGGACAGTTTTGTTAGTTCTTTTAGCAGTCCACAGGACTTTCAACATTCTTCGCCAGCACCACAACTCAAAAGCATCAACTCTTCTTCCGTCTTCCTTATTCGTTGTCCAGCTCTTACATGCATATGAGGTAATTAAAAATACCATGGCCTGGGTTAGGCACATCTTAGTCTTCAAGGAGATATCTTTGCTCTTCAGCTCTTGAAAGAGGTATTTTGCAACAGATTTGCCCAATGCAATATGATGTCTGATGTCTTAACTGCTGCTTCCATTGGTGTTGATTGTAGAAAGTAAGATGAAGTCATTGACGACTTCAATCTTTTCTCCATCTATCGTGATGCTGTTCATTGGTCCAGTTGTGAGGATTTTTGTTTTCTTTATACTGAGGTGTAACCCATACTGCAGACTGCAGTCTTTACTCTTCATCAGTAAATTCTCCAAGTCATCCTTACTTTCAGCAAGCAAAGTTGTGTTGTTTGTGTATCTCAGGTTCTTAATGAGCCTTCCTCCAATCCTGATGCCACGTTCTTCTTCATATAGTCCAAATTCTCTGATTATTTGCTCAGCATACAGATTGAGTAACTATGGTCAAAAGACACAACCCCGATGCACTCCCTTCCTGATTTTAAACTATGCATTATCCCCTTGTTCTGTTAGAAAAACAGCCTCCTTGTCTATGTATAGGTTCCTCATGAGTACAATCAAGTGTTCTGGAGTCCCCATTCTTAACAATGTTATCCACAATTTGTTATAATCTACACAATTGAATGCCTTTGCATACTCAATAAAACACAAGTAAACATCTTTCTAGTGTTCTTTGCTTTGAGCCAAGATTCATCTAACATCAGCTATGATATCCCTTGTTCCAGATCCCCTTCTGAATCGAGCTTGCATTTCTGGAAGTTCTCTGTCAATATACTGCTGCAACCATTTTTTAATTATCTTCAGTAAGATTTTACTTGCATGTGATATCAATGATATTTTTGATAATTTCCACATTCTGTGGGATCACCTTTCTTTGGAATGGGTACAAATATGGATATCTTCTAGTCAGTTGGCCAGGTAGCTGTCTTCCAAATCTCTTGGCATAACAAAGTGAGTGCTTCCAGCACAGCATCTGTTTATTGAAATATCTCAAGGGGTATTCTGTCAATTCCTGGAGTCTTGTTCATCACGAATTCCTCAGTACAACTTCAACTTCTCGTTCAATACCATTCACTCTTGATTATATGCCACCTCCTGAAATGGATGATCATCTATCAATTCTTTTTGGTATAGTGACTCTTGTATATTTCATCCATCTTCTTTTGATGTTTCCTAAATCATTCAACAAATTGCCCATGGAATCTTTCAATATTACAATTCGAGGCTTAATTTTTTCCCTCAGTTTTTTCAGCTTGAGAAATGCAGAGCATGTTCTTCTCTTTTGGTTTTCTAACTCAAGCTCATTGCACATTTCATTATAATAATTGACTTTGTCTTCTCAAGCTGCTCTTTGGAATCTTCTGTTCAGCTCTTTTATCCTGACGATTCTTCCATTTGCTTTAACTACTCTCCATTCAAGGGCAAGTTTCAGAGTCTCTTCTGACATCCATTTTGGTCTTTTCTTCCTTTCCTGTCTTTTTAAGGACTTTTGCTTTCTTTCTTCATGGATGATGGTCTTGATGTCATCTCACAATTCTGGTTTTCGCTCATTGGTGTTCAATGCATTAAATCTGTTCTTTAGATGGTTCCCAAATTCAGGAGGGATATAATCAAGGTCATATTTTGGTTCTCATGTATGGTCATGGACATATTCCCATTTTCTTATCTATGTCTGATCTTCTTGCCTATCTATTATGTGTCCATGCAAAGACTTGTGTTTGCTGTTACTGATGATGAAATGTTGTGTATGCAATAATATTTGCATTTATTGTCTGTACCTCTTGTGCACTTCTCATGTCTTCCTCTTCCTTAGCGATACTATGCTAGTCATGTGCTTTTGTTATATTGCTTTTCCCTTTACCCATATCAAATGTGTCTCTTAATTATCAATCTATTTACCTTACCTTCCCTTTTCCTCCCTCCCTGGTAACCAAGAAAGAAAGTTTCCTTACTCGTGTAAAATTTCCTCGACTTTTTACAATAATGGACTCAAACAATATTTGTCCTTCTGTGATTGACTTATTTCTCTCAGCACGATGTCCTCTAAGCTCATCCACATTGTGAGGTGATTTTCAGATTCTTCATTATTCTTTAATGTTGCATAGTATTCCTTTGTATGCATGTACCATAGTTTGTTTATCCATTCTTCTGTTGATGGGCATTTAGTTTGTTTCAGACGTTTAAATTATTTTTAATCTTGTTGTTGTTGTTATGTGCCATCGAGTCGGCCCCGACTCATAGCGACCCCTCCTTGGGTTTCCGAGGCAGTATCACTATGGAAGTAGGATTGCCCAACCTTCCTTCCGAGGAGTGGCTGGTGGGTTTGAACCGCCAGCCTTCTGGTTAGCAGTCAAGTGCTTTAGCCACTATGCTACCAGAGCTCCTATTTTTAATCTAGGCAGTAAGAAAGTGTATCACATTATTATTTTAATGTGCATTCCATGATTACTATTGAAGCTGAACCTCCTTTCATATATGTGCTAGCCAGTTACAATGTCTGTTGTGAAATTGCTGTTTATCTTTTGTCTCATTTTCTTTTGGGCTATTAGCCTTTATTTATTTATTCACATGAGTTCTTTATTATATTCTAGACACTGAACCATTGTCAGTTATATGTGGTACAAATATTTTCTTTCATTTTGTGCCTTGTCTTTCTATTTTCTTTTGATTTCTAATCACTGTTTATTTTGTTGTTGTTATTTGCCATCACTAGAAGTTATTAATTTTAAGGTAGCTTACTCTTACAATCTTTTTATTTATCATTAGTTTTTTGTGTTGTATTTAATAAGAAATAACTACCCTAAGATGATAAAGATATTATTTCACATTTTCTTCTAAAAGTCTTAATTTTTTTCCTTTCACATTTAAGACCTTAATCCATCTGGAATCAATAGTTGTGCATGGTGTGGTAGAGATCCATTTTCGTATTTTTTCCATCTGGGTAAGCAGTACCATATATCGAAGAGCCCATCTTCTCCCCACTGGCCTTCTTTGTCACCTATCAGTGTCTATAACATACAGATAAATTTATAAATCCTTTTTTATATTCGAATGGTTATATATCCCTGTGCTAAAACCACATTTTTCATTTCTATAGGATTAACATTTTCTATTGCTATCTGGTAGGACAAATCCCACTCTCTTGTTCTCATTTTTCAGGAATATATTGATTTTTCTTAACTCTTTGCTCATCCATATAAATTTCATAATTTGCTTGGCAAGTTCTGTGAAAATCCTTATAGTATTTTGATTGGAACTCTGTTGTGTATATAGAACAATTTTGGGAGAATTATTATCTGTATTGGTCATCTAGTTCTGCTCTAACAGGAGATACCACAAATGTATGGCTTCAACAAACAGGGATTTAGTCTCTTACAGTTTTGGACACTAGAAGTCTGAGTTAAAACTGCCAGCTCTAGGGACTGGGTAAAGGCCCCTTGACTTTGGGCTTCAGCTCTGCTTCTTGCTCCCAGCCCACTTAAGCTGGAGGCTTCTCTTAACTCAGGCAGCTGCTGAAGCTGATGAACCCAAGGTCAACAAATAAAATGGCACAGTCCCAAGATTACCAAACAACATGGCAGGCCACTAGTTCAAGCCCAAAGACAGTCCCAAAATAGGCAAGAAATATGGCATGCTGCTGAATGAAGACTTGGCTATGTGCAGAGTCCAAGTGTGCCAAAAAGCTCAGAGACCTTCCTCAAACTTCTCCCTACCTCTTGGGAGCAGGCCATATCCCTAAGGCAGCTACTCAACTGCTCCAGTAGATTCCACCATGGAGTTGATTACCAGGCTCATCATGGGGTGTAACTACATCCAACTAGTCAGCCACTTAAAACCTGGCCCAGACAAATTGATGGATAAGTTAACTACTACAGTATCTTTATGGCATTAAGTCATGATATCCATAGCATGATATGTCTTTCTATTTATTTAGACCTTTTTTGTGTATTTCAATAAAGTTTTATAATTTTATCAAAAAAGGAAAATACGGAATAGTAGTTAAAAGCATGTACTCCGTAAGTAGATGTTGAGTGTGAATTTCTACTCTGCAACTGTACTATCTATGCAATATGGGAAATTTACATAATATCTTTAAGTTTCCATTTCCTTACCTGTACAATAAGACTAATTATTAATTCTTCCCCATAAGGTTGTTATAAGGATTACATGGATTAATATATAAAAAGTGCTCAGAATAGTTCATGGCTCATAATAAGGACTATGTAAATCTTTGCTTTTATTATCCCTAGATACATTATATTTTACTTTCTTATCATAAATCATCATTTATTTGTACGCCCTGGTTAGCATAGTGCCTAAGGCACTTGACTGCTAACCAGAAGGCTGGCGGTTCAAACCCACCAGCCACTCCTCAGAAGGAAGGTTGGGCAATCTGCTTCTGTAGTGATACTGCCTCAGCAACCCAAGGAGTGGTTGCTATGAGTCGGGTCTGACTCGACGGCACATAACAACAACAACAACAACAATAATTCTTTCCAGTGTAAATATATACAACCAACATTTCTACTCATCGTAAACTTGACTTCTGAGAAATTCTATTAATTTTAATAATGTTTATAAATTTTTTCAGCTTTTATATTATCTGCTAATGATATTATTTCTTCCTTTCTAGTCCTTATGTATTTTAAATATTTCTTGTCTTGTTGCATTGGTTTAGACTTCCAATAAAATGCTGAAAAGTGGTAGTGACAAGATTTGTTGTTCTTCCTCCTGACTTTCTTCCTCCTGGTTTTAAAGGGAATGCTTTTAATCATTTGCTACTGAACAAAATGTTTGTGTTAGATCTCAGGTGGATATAGTTTCTCAGGCTAATGAGTATTCCTTCAATTCTGAATTAGCAAAGAATTTTTATCATGAATAACTGATAACTTTATCATGTATTTTTCCTATATTTTCTTTAATTTTTCAACATGGTGAATTTCATTTAATGATATTTCTGATGTTGAACTACACTTGCATGTTAAATATTAAAACAGACTTGGCCAAAATTTATTGTTTTTGGTTTTTAGCTTCAATGTGCTTTTGTTTAGCATGTTTATATCAATATTCATGAGTTAAATTAACCTGTAAACTTCCTTTCTTGTACTGGCTCTGTCTTCTTTTGGTATTGAGATTCTGTTGGCCTCTTTTTAGCTCTCTAAAATATAGGAAAGTTTGGAATTATTTGTTCTTTTTATTATTATTTATTTATTTATTTAGTAAGACTTAGTCAGTTTATAGATCTATCTGTGCCTGACATTTTCTTTGAAGAGGTATTCTAAAATATGAAATGAATGCCTTTAATTGCTATGGGATTATTTCTTTTCTTTTTTAAAACCAATTTTAATGGTTTTATTTAATGATCATCCATTTCATATGAGTTTTTAAAATTATTGTCAGGAAGTTTTTTTATGATATTCTTATTACTTTTTAATTCCTAATGTTGTTCACTTGTTCCTTCACTCTTTTGTCCTTGATAAATCTTGCAAAGATGTATCAATTTTATTAGGCCTTTAAAAATGTGAATAGACTTTATTTTTAGAATAGTTTTATGTTTACAGAAAAGTGGCCCAAAAGTACAAAGAGTTCTCATATATTCCGTCACCTTTCTGCACACAGTTTCATTTGTTATGACTGATAACCAATATAGATGAATCATTAACTAATGTCCATAGTTTACATTCAGGTTCACTCTGTGATGTACAGTTATGTGGGTCTTGATAAGTGTATAATCACTTATATCTACCATTAGAATATTGTTTCACTGCCCTAAAAATCCCCTGTGCTCCACCTATTTATCCCTTTCTTCAACCCCCAAGCTCTGGCAACCACTGATCTTTTTACTATTTCTATAGTTTTTCCTTTTCCAAAGTATCATACAGTTAGAATCATATTAACCTTTCCAGACTGGCTTTTTTCACTTAGTAATATGCATTTAAGATACTTCAGGTCTTTCATGGCTTGATAGCTTACTTCCTTTTACCACTGAATGATATTCCATTGTATAGATGTACTAGAGTTTGTTTATCCCTTCACCTATTGAAGAACATCTTGGTTGCTTCTGGTTTGGGGAAATTATTAATAAAGCTGTTATGAATATTCATGTGCAGGTTTTCTTGTGTGTGCTTGTGTGTGTATGGATGTAAGTTTTCAACTCACATGGGTAAATGCAGAGGAGTTTGATTGCAGGGTTGTATGCTAGGTTGCACGGTACAACTTCCAAATGGTTTATCACTTTACATTCCTACCAGCAATAATAAGGGTTCCTCTTCCACATCCTCACCAGCATTTGATGATTGGACTTCTGTCATTCTAATTAATGTTTTTGTTGTTATTGTTAATTGCTATTGAATCAATTCCTGCTCATGACAACCCCCTTGAGTGTAGAGTAGAATTTCTCCACAGGGTTTTCAAGACTGTGACTTTTAGATGCATATCACCAGCCCCGTCTTCTGAAATACCTCTGGGTAAATTTGAACCACCAACCTTTCAGCTGCTATTTGAGCACTTAACCATTTGCACCACCCAGGGATTTCATGTAGGTGTATAAAAACCCAAACCCAGTTCCATCAAATAGACTTTGACTCATAAAACAGAGTAGAACTGCTCCATAAGGTTTCCAAAGCTGTAAATCTTTACAGAAGCATATTGCCTCATCTTTCTCCTGCAGAGCGGCTATTGGGTTCAAACTCCCAATCTTTTGGTTAGCAGCCTGATGTTTTAACCATGGTGCCATATATATGTGTGTGTATGTGTGTGTGTCTGTATGTGTGTGTGTGTGTGTACAATAGCATATAATTGTTTTAATTTAAACTCTCTCAACAACTACATGTAATATTGAGCATCTTTTTATATGCTTATTTGCCATCTGTATATCTTCTTTGGTGATGTGTCCTGATATTTTCCCAACTTTATAACTCCGTTGTTTTTTTCCACATTGTTGAGTTATTTTTAAATTTTGGATATAAGTCCTGTATCAGATGTGTGTTTTGCCAATATTTTTCCCAGTCAGTGACTTGTCTTTTTGTTCTCTTCACAGGGTATTTAGCAGAGAAGTTTTTCATTTTAATCAAGCACAAGTTGTCAGTTTTTTCTTTCATGGACCATGTTTTTGAGGTATCGAAAAACTCATTATCAAACACATTGTTACCTAGGTTTTTTCATATGCCGTCTTCTGGATATTTTATCATTTGTGATTTACACTTAGATCAATGTAGCATTTTAACTTTTATGAAAGGTGGATGGTTAGTGTCTACATTCATTTTTTTTCTTTTAATGTAACAATCATTTTATTTATTTTTTTAAAATTTTGTGTTGTGATTTGGGTAAAAGTTTACTGAATAAATTGGTTTTCCATTCAACAATTCATACATATCTTGATTCATGACATTGATTTCAATTCCCACCATGTAACAGTATTCTTCCCACTTCCTCCCTGTGTTTCCTGGTAAATGTATCATTCTTTCTTATCCCTTCTTGCCTTTAGAGGTTTATTCCCAGGCAAATGCTGCTCTTTTGATCTTGTATGATTGGTTGTTCTGAAGAGTGTGTACCTCCCTAGTGTTGCTATTTACCTATAGGCCCATTGTTTGTTAAGTTCAGCCACAGGTGTGAGTTTGGTCCCAAGCTTAAAGGCTATAGTATCATGGGTTCCACCAATCTCTATCAGTCAAGCAAACTGGGTCTTTTTTTTTTAATATTTGAGGTTTTATTCCACATTTTTCTCCTACTCTGTTCAGGACCTCCTACTGTGATCCCTTTTGGAGCAGTTAGCAGTGATAGCTGGGCACCATCTAGTTTTTCTGGTCTCAGGGTCATGGAGGTTGGGGTTCACATAGCCCATCAGCCCTTTGGACAAATTGTTACCATTCCTCTTTGATTTTCTTTGTTCTTTGTTGCTCGGGGTGGGAGAGAGGACAACAGTCACACCTTAGATGTCCACTCACAAGCTTTTAAGACCCCAGTCACTTCTCACATAAATAGCATATACAACATTGTCCTTATGGACTATAATATGCCAATTGACCCTGATGTCCCCTGAGACTACGGTCTTGAGCTCCCAGGCCCAGTGACTCATTCCTTTTACAGTATTTGGTTATGGCTAAAACGTTTTCATAACTTTTCCCCCTGTGTGCTCTATTATATTTATGGATTTACTTACAACACATATAAATGCATATATAAAAATATCCCCTATCAAGCCTATACATGGTGACAGTGTAGTCCCATTTGCCTTCTCATTCCTGTTCAGCTTGCTTGTCCATCTGTGTATCCATTTGTTAATTATTGTTATTACTGTTGTTGCTGGGTTGTATATGTGGTAGTATTCATACACATGTAGATATCCAGTTGTTCTAGCACTGTTTTACTAGGATTTTCAAAGAAGCAAGTAATAGCCTTACAACATCTTTCTATTGGATCTTTGTTTTCTATTTCATTAATTTCTAACCTTTCTTTCACTACTTCCTTACTTCTTTATTTGGACTTTTCCTATTACTATTTTTTACCTTTTTAAGTTGGATTCTTAGCTTATTTCTTTTCAGCCTCTCTTCCTTTACAATATAGCATTTAAGGCTATAATTTTATCTGTAGGCACCAATTTAGCCCCTCCACAAGGTTTGGTTCATAATAATTCATTATTGTTGGTTCTAGTGTTTCTTTAATTTCTTTTATGACTTCTTCTTTTTATTCATTTCTAACTTAATTGAATAGCTGACAAAGAATGCTGTTTGTAATGTATAGATTCTTGGAAATGCATATGGCCTAGCACTTGATCAGTTTTTATAAGTGTTCCATATGTTCTTTAAAAGAATATGGATTCTCAACTTGTTGTTGCTCTGTTCTATATATGTTTCTTAAATCAGGCTTGTTAATTGTGTTATTAAGCTGTTCCCTGTCATTATTGATTTTGGGACCTACTTGGCCTGTCAGTCACTGGGAGCGTTATGTTAAAATCTCCCACTTACAGGGTGAATTTGTCAATTTCTTCTTAGAGTGATACCAATTTTTGTTTTAAATGTTTTGAAGGTATATTATTAAATACATTGAAATGTTAAACTGTTTACTTTTGGTAAATTGAAACTTTATAAATGTATAGTGAGCTTTTGTTACTCCAAGAATGCTTTTGGTCTTAAAGACTACTTTATCTGAGATTTATATACTATTATCAGCTTTCCTTTAGCATTTCCCCAAGGTATCTTCCCCGCCCCCCCGCCAACCCCGATCCTTTGAATTTCAGCCTTTCAATATCCTTGCATTTTGGTATGTCTCTCATTACTGACATATATCTCAACTTTGCTTAATTTTGTGAAACTAGTTTGGCAGTCTTTATTTTTGAACAAGAGCATTTAGACTATTTACATTGGTGGCAATTTCTTGTGTACTTAGGTTCTTTTTTATTATCTTACTTTATACTTTTATTTCTATATGTCTTCCATTTTTGTATTAATTAAGTTCTCCATCCATTCATCTTTTCATAAACTGGTTTTGAAAGTTATATACTTTCCTTCTTTTTTTTTTAATTATTGTTGGATTAAATTTTCAGTTATTAAACTAAAGTACAAAGTCAATTTTCCTTGTTTGGCTCCCTGACTAAAAGAATCTAAGACAGGGACTTCAGGGAAAATAGTATATTTGGTAGGCAATCCCACAAAGCAGGAATCAGGGAATATTTAAAAAAAAATGCCATCAAGTCAAGTCAATTCCACCTTATAATGACTGTGTTGGATTGCCTCCATAGAGTTTCCAAGGCATCCTGCCAAATTTTTGTCCTGTGGAGCAACTAGTAGGTTCAAACCACAACCTTCCAGTTGTCAACCAAGTGCCTTAACCACTGTGCCAGCAGAAGAGAGAAAACCATTAAAAAAAAAAAAGTGTCATTATCAAGTTCATTGCCATGGGCAATGGGGGCTCCATTCTGCAAGGTCCTCTGAGAAGCATGATGTTGTTGTTGCTAGGTGTCATCGAGTCATTTCCGACTCATAGAAACCCCATGCACAGCAGAACGAAACACCGCCCAATCTCATGGCAGAGAAGCATGATACATGCCTTTTAGAATTATCTGTCTGAATGATGGGAAACACAGGCAGGTATCTATCATTTCCCAGCCCCCAATGATAGGCAATTGCTTCAGGTATGATACTTCATCTCAATATCTGTGCTGCACTTGCACCTGGGTCAGTTGGGCTCCCATGCTTTTGTAGAAGACTTTACAGCAACAAGAAGCAAGGAGTATGGTATGTCTGAAGTAGAATACTCCACACCCTCACTAGCATTTGTTCTTTTGTGTTTTTTTGAACTTTTCTATTAATGTTGCAAAGTTCAACAATGATATCTATCTATTAACAACAATGATATCTCATTGTTGTTTTGATTTGCATCTTTTCAATGGGTAAACTGGACACACAAATGAAGAACACAGCATTAAGATTGGAAGAAGACTCATTAACAACCTGTAATATGCAGATGATACAACTTCACTTGCTGAAAGTAAAGATGGTTTGAAGCTCTTACTGATGAAGATTAAAGACTACAGCCTTCAGTATGGGTCACATATCAACATAAAGAAAATGAAAATTCTCACAACAAGTAAGCAACATCACAATAAATGGAGAAAAATTGAAGGTGTCAGGTATTTCATTTTACTTGGATCCACAATCAACACCCCTGGAAGCAGTAGTCAAGAAATTAGACATCAGAAGGAGTTTCACCAAGATGACGGAATAGGCAGAAAAGCTACATGGACTCTACGTAGACCCTCTGCAACAAAGCAATGAGAAGCCAATTGAAACCAATACAGAAGATGATCCTGGAACCCTGAGCTTTGAAGGCAAAGATAAAGAAGTGGATTAAATACCAACGAGTAGAAGAATCTGAATGAAAACAGTGAGTAAGGAGACAAATGGAGCTGCAGACTCCCAGCTGTCCTGAGGGTACAGCCATTTTGATTCTATCCCAGCAGCTACCTAAGAATTGGCTCTACTCACCAAAGACTGCACGAGAAAGGACTGCATTGTTTTCTGACAACCAGAAAGGGAAACAGTGAAGAAGGAGACAAACAGACCTGTGGACTGCCAGTGACTCTACAGAGGACATAGCCATTTTGAATATATGCAAGTGGTATTCTTACCTGGATAGAGACATAGGAGTGGGCGTCTCTTTCTGAGAAAAACCAGGCTGCTGCACTGGAGGCTGACAACTGGAAGGATGCAATATTTCTCTTATTACTCTTACACCCCACACACTTTTGGTGAAGAGAGTTATGGCCATCTCCTACCTCCACCCACCTTCTTCACCAGCAGGAATTCTATCCTGCTCTGTGCCCTGACAGAGCCTGGGTGCTGTGCACCCCCTTCACAGTTTTGGTTTTGATTGTTTGTTTTTAAATTATCCTTTTTGTCTTCCTCCTTTCTGTCCCCCCGACCACCAATTTCTCTTCGCTGGTACTTGTTATTTATTTTTTTTCTCCTTCTCCTCCTCCTCCTCCTTCTCCTCCTCCTTTTCTTCTTCTTCTTCTCCCTTTCTTTTGGTTTTTCCCATCCCTTGTTTTTCCTTTTCCAGTTTTACCATTTTTCTTTACTGCTCTTTTACTTTTGCTTATTTCTTTCATTCATCCTTCTCTAGCTATTGTGTTTTTTTCTTTCTCTCTTTTCTCATTATCTTTCTTATAACCTTTTTCAATATTTTTGAAAATTTTTCTTCTCATTTATTGCATTTTTTTTTTTGCAATTGTTCCTGTTTGTTTATGTGGTTTGAATTTTTTGTTCTCTAGCTTTAATTTTTTTTATACTTTCTTTTATTTATTTATTTATCTTACTGAGTAGACAGTAAGTTTTCCAACACAATCCAACCATACCTGCACCTCCTGAAGCCCCACCCACTGAGTTAGAGCCACAAATTGTATTTGCACCAACTGACCAATGATGAGCAGCAGTCAATACCAGCTCAACCTACCCTCAGCTGCTCCATACAAACAGCTAACAGAGATCTGTACACACAATCTCATTATCTTACACACATTAAACATAAATGCAACAACACCACAATGTCTCAGAGACAACAGATCATCACAGTCCACACAAGGTAGTAAGATAAATTAGTAGAAACAAGGGACCAGGATAGAGACTCAAAACACATCCCTGAGGAAGACACAGCATTGGAACCCCTGATAAGGAATTCAAAAGAATTATATTTGGGCCTTCAATGGATTGATCAAACAGATCAAGGAAAACACTGACAAGACCAAGGGAAACACTGACAAATTAAGGAAAACACAGATTAAACTCTAGAACAATTTAGGAAAACAATATAGGAACAAATTGACAAAATAAACAAAAAATTAGAAATGATATACAAACAACAAATAGAAATCCAAAACATTAATACCAAGATTTCAGAAATAGTTAACACATTGAAGGGGCAAAAGAGTAGAATTAAATCAATGGAAGACAGAATTAATGAGAATGAAGACAAATACATCAATTCTACTTTGTTAAGGTATTAATCAGACAAAAAATCAAAACAAAATGTAGAAAACCATCTAGAAGAATAACTTACATGTAATCAGAATTCTAGAACAGGAAGAGATGAATAAAACCAAAGAGAATATTGTCAAAGATTTGTTGGAAAAGAATTTCAGTAATATGATGAAAGATGAGAATATATCCATTCAAGAAGTTCAATGAAGCACAAACAGGATAGACCCTAAAAGAAAATCACCAAGACATATCATTATCAAGCTCACCAAAACCAAAGACAAAAAAAATATTCCTGAGAGCAGCATGGGAAAAGTAAAAAGTTTCCTATAAAAGGCAACAAATAAGACTAAGCTCTGATTTCTCAGCATAAATCATGCAGACAAGAAGGCAACAGGATGATATATATATAATCCTGAAAAAAAAAATAACCTCCAACCAAGAATTATATACTCAGCAAAATTGTCCCTCAAAGATGAGGGTAAAATTAAGAGATTTCCAGATTAGCAGAAATTAAGGGAACTTGTTAAAACCAGACCAAGCTTACAAGAGATGTTAAAGGGAGTCCTTCCAACGGAGAACCAACAACAGCAAACAAACCAGTGATTAACACACATGATGACACCAATCCAGTTATAGAAATATCCAAAGCAAAATAAGCTTACAAGACTATAAACAGGAAACCAGAGATATCAATTGGTATATGAGAACAGCTACAAACCAAACAGAGGGAATAAAGAGTGTAGTTACAAAACTTCTATATGATAAGGAAGGCAAGTCAATTGCAAGATAGAACAGAATGTTTTAAACTTGAGAAGAAAGTAATAAATCACAAGTAACCTCAAAGAAAAATAATAAACCTTCACATCAAAATAAAAGACAAGCACAAGTATTTAGCAAATACTAAAACAGTAGCAATGAAGGAGATGATAACATGATTCATAAACAAAATGAGCTCAGCACAGAAAATTATATGGAACAAAGAAATCAGGAACACCATGGAAAAAAAATATAAGAAAAGGACATCAATAAAATTGTACTTGTTGATAATTACACTGAATGTCAATGGATTAGATGCACCACTCAAGAAACAGAGAGTTATAGACTGGATAAAAAATCATGACCCATCAATATGTTGTCTACAAGAGACTCACCTTAGACACAAAGACAAAAATAGTCTAAAAATCAAAGACTGGAAAAAGATATACCAAGCAAATGGCAACCAAAAAAGAGCAAGAATGGCAATATATTTTCTGACAAAATAGACTTTAAGACAAAAACAACCATAAGAGACAAGGAAGAACATTATGTAATGATTAAAGGATCAATTGAACAAAAAGACATAATCATAATAAATATCTATGCACCCAATGAAAAAGCCCCAAAATACATAAATTTGACTTTAACAGAATTGACAAGACAAATATACAGTTCCATAGTCATGCTTTAGGCACTATACCTCCAGAGCTCCCACAGCAATAGTAGGAGAGTTCAATAACCACTTTCAATAAGAGATAGAACAACTAGAAAGAAACTCAACAAAAATGCAGAGGAAGTAAACAACAGGATCAACCACTTGACCTCACAGACATCTACAGAGCCCTTCACCCAACAACAGCAAAATACACATTCTTTTCCCACGCACATGGAATATTCTCCAGGTTAGACCACATATTAGGCCATAAAGCAAGCCTCAATAAATTTAAAAACATTGAAATACTGTAAAGCATCTTCTCAAATCACAATGCCATAAAATTAGAAATCAGCACTAAGAAGATCAACAGAAAATGAGGAAACACATGGAAACTGAATAACACCCTCCTTAAAATGACTGAATAGTAGAATAAATTTTAAAAAATAAAATTAACAAATTCCTTGAATCAAATGAGACTGAAAACACAACATACCCAAATATTTGGGACACAAGAAAACCAGTGATCAGAGGGCAATTTATAGCAATACATGCACACATCAAAAAAGAAGAAAGAGACAAAATCAACACCTTAATACATTTCCCACAATTAGAAAAAGAGCAGCAAAATAAGCCTGCAGTCACCAGAAGAAAAGAAATAATAACAATTTGAGCAGAAATAAATGAAATAGAAAATAGAATAACAATAGAAAAAAATCAACAAGACTAGAATTTGGTTCTTTGAAAAGACTAATAAAATTGACAAACCACTGGCAAATTAAAGAGAGAAGATGAAAATAACATGAATAAGAAGTGAAAGGGGTGATGTCATGACATAACCAACAGAAATAGAAAGAATACTATCAGGATAGTATGAAGAACTGTACTCTAACAAATTTGAAAACCAAGAAGAAATGTGCAAATTTCAAGAAACACACTACTTACATGAACTAACACAAACTGAGGTAGAAAATCTGAACAGACCCATAACAAAAGAAGAAATTGAACAGATCATAAAAAAATTACTAATGTAAAAAAAGTCCTGGCACAGATGATTTCACTGGAGAATTCTACCAATCATTCAGACAAGAGCTGACACCAATCCTACTCAAACTATTCTGGAAATAGGAAAAGGATGGAATGTTCCCAAATTCATTTCATTGAAGCAAACATAACCCTTATAAAAGAACAATTCAAGGACACCACTAGAAAATAAAACTACAGACCAATGTCCCTGATGAATATAGATGAAAAAATCTACAACAAAATCCTAGCCAATAGACTCCAACAACATATCAAAAAATCATAATAAGTCATGACCAAGTGGGTTTCATACCAGGTATTCAAGGATGGTTCTACATTAGAATAGCAATCAATGTAATCTATCATATAAATAAAATAAAGGAAAAGAATCACATGATCTCATCATGTGGTGATGAGTATGGGAGTGCATATATATGTTCCTGTCCTGGCTCTCACCTCTCTAGGATATATACCTAGTAATGGCATTGCTGGGTCAAATGGTATCTCCAATTCCAGCTTTCTAAGGAATCGCCATACTGCTTTCCACAGAGGTTGTATCACTTCACAGTCCCACCAGTGGTGTATGAGACTACCAATCTCTCCTCATCCTTGCCAGCATATGTTATTTTCTGCCTAATTGAACCTTGTCATCAGTGCTGGGGTGAGATGGTATCTCACTGTTGTTTTTATTTGCATCTCTCTGATGGCCAGTCATTGTGAACATCTCTTCATGTATTAGCTGGCCACTTGAATATCCTCCTTGGTGAAGTGTCTATTCATGTTTTCTGCCCATTTTTCAATTGGATTGTTAATCCCTTTGCTGTTGAGGTGTTGGAGATTTCTATAAATATTATTATTATAAATGTTAAAGTCCCTTGCCAGATATGTAATTATTGACAAATATGAATTTGTTGCTGTCATTTGTGTTATGTGCTTTTTCATGATGTTGAATTCTTTGTTCTATATAATTTTCTATGCTGAGCTCATTTTGTTTATGAATCAACTTATCACTTCTTTCATTCTTATTGTTTTAGTATTTGCTAAATATTTGTGCTAATCCTCCTTTTGATTTTGATGTGAAGGTTTATCATTTTTCTTTGAGGTTACCCTGTAATTTATAGTTTTCTTCCCAAGTTTAGAACAGTCCGTTCTATCTTGTAGTTGTCTTAACTTCCCTACCATCTAGAAGTTCTATAATGACAGAGTTTTTCCCCTCTTTTTGGTTTGTGGTTGTAGGCTTATTTACTTTGGGTACTTCTGTAGCTGGGTGGGTTTCTGGGTTATGTCATCATGTGTATTAATGGCCAGCTGTTGTTTGCTGTTGTTGGTTCTCTGTCCAAAGGGTCCCCTTTAGCATCTCTTGTAAGGTTGGTCTGGTTTTAACAAATTCCCTTAATTACTGCTTATCTGGAAATGTCCTAATTTCACCATCATGTTTGAGGGACAGTTTTGCTGGGTACATAATTATTGACTTAAATTTTTCTCTTTCAGGGTTTTATATAAACCATCCCATAGTCTTCTCACCTGCATGGTTTCTGCTGAGAAATCTGAGCTTAGTCTTATTGGTTGCCCCTTGTAGGTCACTTCTTGTTTTTCCCAAGCTGCTTTCATGGTTCTTTCTTTGCCTTCGGTTTTGGTGAATTTGATGACGACATATCTTGGTGATTTTCTTTTGGGGTCTATCCTGGTTTGAGGTTCATTTGACTTCTTGGATGGATATATTCTCACCTTTCATCATGCCAGTAAAATTCTCTTCCAACAAATCATCCACAATTTTCTCTGTGGTTTTATTTGTCTCTTCCTGTTCTAGAATTCTGGTTGTTGTTGTTGTTGTTATGTGCCCTAGAGTTGGATCCGACTCATAGCGACCCCTCCTTGGATTTCCGAGGCAGTATCACTGCAGAAGTAGATTGCCCAACCTTCCTTCTGAGGAGTGGCTTGTGGGTTTGAACCACCAGCCTTCTGGTTAGCAGTCAAGTGCTTTAGGCACTATGCTACCAGAGCTCCTTACACGTAGGTTATTCCTTTTGATGGTATCCCACATGAGCCTTAGGCTTTCTTTATTTTCTTTTGATCTTTTTTCTGATTGATCTGTTTCCAAAGAATCAATCAGGTATTTGCCTTCCATCTTACTAATTCTGTCTTCCATTGATTCAATTCTACTCCTTTGCCCATTCAATGTCTTATCTATTTCTGAAAATTTAGTATAAATCTTCTGGTTTTTGTGTGTAGATTTTGTATCATTTCTAATTTTTCATTTATTTTGTCATTTTGTTCTTGTATTGGCTTTTGAAATTGTTCTAGGGTCTTCTCTGTTTTCCTCCATTTTGTCTTTGTTTTCCTTGATCTGCCTCTCCATTCACTGAAGATACCTAAATATAATTCTTTTGAATTCCTTATCAGGGAGTTCCAATGCTGTGTCTTCCTCAGGGATGTGTTTTGGGTCTCTATCCTGGTCCCTTGCTTCTCCTGCTTTATCTTGCTTCTTTGTGTGCACTGTGTTGCTCTGTTGTCTTTGAGGCATTGTGATGTTTTTGTGTTTATATTTAATTGGTTATTGTATTTTGGAGTGACTTGTCCATGATTTTCATTTTCTTTGTTTGTATATTATATTTGTAAGCAGGGTACTGTGCTGTGCTTCTCTATTTGCTAGTTGGCAGCACATATACACTCACCACCTGTATTCTTCCCTGTTGTCAGCCTCTTGTATGTCCCTGTTGACCTTGGCAAACAGAGCCTATTCTTGTTGTTGTTGTTGTTATGTGCTGTTGAGTCAGACCTGACTCATGGTGATCCCTCCTTGGGTTTCTGAGGCAGTATCACTATGGAAGTAGATTACCCCATCTTCCTTCTGAGGGGGTAATAGCAGACAACTGCCTTAGGCACTATGCTATCAGAGCTCCTGAGCCTATTCTCAGGTCCCTGGAATCTGAATGAGAATGCTGTCACTTTAAACCCAAAATGGCTGTCACTTGTAAAGATTCAAAATGGCTACATCCACAGTCACTTTAAATATCCAAAATGACTGCTGTGTGTAAACAATCAAAATGGCTGTGCCCTCCAGACAGGGAAAATCTGCAGCTTGGGTTGTCTCCCTCCTTGCTGTTTCCCTTCCTAATCATAGGCCACCAGCGCAGTCATCCCTGCAGCTCTTGGTGACCAGGGCTGATCTTTAGGTCAATTCTCAGGTCCCAACACACTTGGAAATATTCAGGCTGTTTGTCCCATCAGAGTAGCTGAAAGTCCACAGCTCCAATCATCTCTGTAGTCACTGTTTTCATTCAGGTTTTTCCACTGGTGGTTCAAACCCACCAGCCACTCCTCGGAAGGAGGGTTGGGCAATCTACTTCTGTAGTGATACTGCCTCGGAAACCCAAGGAGGGGTCGTTATGAGTCGGGTCCGACTCGATGGCAAATGACAACAACAACAACAATACACTTCTATATACTTCTTTTCAAAGCTCAGGGCTCCAGGATTATCTTCTATATCTCTGTCAATTGGTTTTTCTTTTCTTTGTTGAAGAGGGTCTGTGTTATTTATCTGCCTATACCTCCACCTTACCAGAAATCTCTATGTTTGCTGTTCTTGTAGAGCAGTTGAGAGTGGGTTGGGCCAGTGTTGGCCACTATCTATCATTGATTAGTTGGTGCAGAAGCAAGTTGTGACCCTTGCTCAAGGAGTGGGGCTGCAAGACATATGGATGTGATTGGGTAGTGTGGGCATGGTGGCTGACTCCCACTTAGTGGGACAAAAAGAGAGAGAGAGAGAATACAAAAAATAAATAATAAATAAAAATAGAAACTGAAAGAGGGAAAAACAAATAAACAGCAGCAACTTCAACAAGAGAAGAATAAATGAAAAGAGAAAGAAAAAAAAAATTAAGGAAAGGCAAAAAGTAAAATAAACAACAAAAACTGGGCAGGAGAAAAAAGAAAAGAGACCAAAAGAAAGAGAATAGTTATGACAAATGGGAAAAGTAGGAAAAGAAAAACAAAGAATAGAAAAAAAGAAAAGAGAAAAGGAAGAGAAGAAAGAAAAAGGGAACTAGATAAACAAAAACAAGAGAAGGAAGATACAAGAAAGGAGAAAACTGGGCTGTTGGGGGACATCTGGATGGTGTTCCTGCTGGCTGTGTAGGCAGCAGGAGACATGGTACCTGGTTCCAAAAGGAGTTCCTTCTGGTCCAGAGCATGTCTATGGGCAAGATGCCTGGACTCAGAAGGTGTACCTTCCAGGCCCCAAAATGGCTGGATGCAGGGCACATGATCCCAGAAGGAGCTCCTGCCAGCCCAAAAGACAGCTGGTGGAATGGGTGTGGAGAGTATAGATTACTCTGCTGGTGGATTGTAAAATGGTGCAACAACTGTGGAAGTCATATGACACATCCATAAAAACCTGGAAATTGAAATACCATATGATCCAGCAATCACATTACTGGGTGCAGACCCTAGAAAAATAAGAGCTGTCACATGAACAGATATATATACACACTTATATTCATTGCAGGACTATTCACGATAGCAAAAAGATGTAAAAAGGTAAATGCCCATCAATGGATGAATGGATAAACAAACTATGGTACATATACATGACAGAATACTATGCAGCATTAAAGATAAATGATGAATCTGCAAAATATCTTATAACATGGTTGAACCTAGAGGACATTTACGCTGAGTGAAATTAGTCAATCACCAAAGGACAAATATCGTATGAAAACACTATCGTAAAAATCCAAGAAAAGATTTACACACAAAAAGAAATATTCTTTTGTAGTTATCAGGGGTGGGAGGGGAGTTGGATGAGAATGATGGATAAACCACTAACTAGAGGGTAAACAATATTAACTTGGGTGAAGGAGAAAGCAATATCGTATTCAAATTTACACACCAACCACCAAAGTCAAAGATGAATGAAATGAAAATTTTTACCAACTTCTGCAGTCTGAAATTGACATTAAAGATATGCAATCAAGATGTATTAATTATCATTGGTGATTAGAATGCAAAAGTTGGAAACAAAGAAGAATCACTGGTAGGTGGAAAATATGGCCTTGATGATAGAAATATTGTTGGAGATCACATAATAGAATTTTGCAAAACCAACAATTTATTCATTGCAAATACTTTTTTCCAACAATGCAAATGGCAACTGTACACATGGCCTTCACTAGACAGAGCACACAGGCATCAGATTGACTACATTTGCGGCAAGAGGTGATGGAGAAGCTCAATATCTTCAGCCAAAACAAGGCCACAAGCCGACTGGAACAGACCATCAATTGCTCATATGTAAGTTCAAGTTGAAGTTGAAGATAGTTAAAAGAAGTCAACAAAAGCCAAAATATGACCTTGATTATATCCCTTCTGAATTTAAAGACAATCTAAAGAATAAATTTGATGCATTGAACAATAACCAAAAACCAGAGAGACTGTGGGGTGACATCAAGAACATCATCCATGAAGAAAGCAAGAGGTCTTTAAAAAAACAGGAAAGGAAGAAAAGACCAAAATGGATGTCAGAAGAGACTCTGAAACTTGCCCTTGAATGGAGGGAGCTCTGGTAGCATAATGGCTAAGGTACTTGACTGCTAACCAGAAGGCTGATGGTTCAAACCCACCAGCCACTCCTCGGAAGGAAGATGGGGCAATCTACTTCCATAGTGATACTGCCTCGGAAACCCAAGGAGGAGTCGCTATGAGTTGGGTCCAACTCTACAGCACATAACAACAACAACAACAAAGCAGATGGAAGAACTGACAGAATAAAAGACCTGAACAGATTTCAAAGAGCAACTCAAGAAGACAAAGTCAATGATTAGAATGAAATGTGCAAAGGCCTGGAGTTGGAAAACCAAAAGGGAAGAGCACACTTGGTATTCTCAAACTGAAAGAACTGAGGAAAAAATTTAAGCCTCGAATTGGAATATTGAAATATTCTATGGGCTCTATGTTCAATGAATGATGCAGAACACTTCAAAAGAAGATGGATGGAATACATAGAGTCACTATACCAAAAATAATTGGTAGATGATCATCCATTTCATGAGGTGGCATATGATCAAGAACCAATGTTATTGAAGGAAGAAATCGAAGTTGCACTGAAGTAATTGGCAAAAGAAAAGGATCAAGGAATTGATGGAATACCTATTGAGATGTTTCGACAAACAGATGCTGCATTGGAGGCACTAAATCATCTATGGCAAGAGATTTGGAAGACAGATACCTGGCCAACTGACTGGAAGAGATCCATATTTGTACCCATCCCAAAAAAAAAGATGATCTGATAGAATGTGGAAATATCAAACAATATCATTGATGTCACAGACAAGAAAATTTTACTGAAGAGAATTCAAAAACAGTTGTAGCACTATATAGACAGAGAACTTCCAAAAATGCAAGCTGGATTCAGAAGGGGACATGGAGCAAAGGATATCATAGCTAATGGCAGATGGATTTTGGCTCAAAGCAAAGAATATCAGAAAAATGTTTACTTATGTTTTATTGACTATGCAAAGCCATTTGATTGTGCAGATCATAACATATTATGGATCACATTGAGAAGAATGGGAATTCCAAAACACTTAATTGTACTCATGAGGAACCTGTATATAGACCTGGAGTCTGTCATTCAAACAGAACAAGGGGCTACTGCATGGTTTAAAATCAATAAGGGCGTGTGGCAGGGTTGTATCCTTTCACCATACTTATTCAATCTGTATGCTGAGCAAATAATCCAAGAAAATTGACTATATGAAGAAGAATGTGGCATCACATTGGGATTGGGGGAAGGTTCATTAACAACCTGAGATATGTAGACAACACAACTTTGCTTGCTGAAAGTGAGGATGACTTGGAGCACTTATTTATGAAAATTAAAGATGGCAGTCTGCAGTATGGATTATACGTCAATATAAAGAAAACAAAAATCCTCACAACTGAACCAATAAGCAGCATCATGATAGATGGAGAAAAGATTGAAGTTTCAAAGATGTCATACTGCTTGGTTCTACAATCAAAGCCAATGGAAACAGCAATCAAGATATCAGACGACGTATTCCATTGGGCCAATCTGTTGCAAAAGACCTCTTTCAAGTAATGAAGAGCAAAGATGTCTCCTTGAAGACTAAGATGTGCCTGACCCCAAGCCATGGTATTTTCAATCACTTCATATGCATGTGAGAGCTGGACAAGGAATAAAGAAGACCGAACAAGAGTTGATGCTTTTGAGTTGTGGTATTGGCAAAGAATGCTGAAAGTACCGTGGACTGCCAAAAGAACTAACAAATCTGTCCTGGAAGAAGTGCAGCCAGAATGCTCCTTGGAAGCAAGAATGGCCAAACTTTGTCTCACCTGCTTTGGTCATGTTGTCAGAGGGACCATTCTGTGGAGAAGGATGTCATGCTTGGTAAAGTGGAGGGTCAACGAAAGAGGGGAAGGCCCTCAACACGATGGCTGCAGTGACAGGCTTGGGTATAGTAGGGATTGTGAGGTTGGCACATGACCAGACAGTGTTTCATTCTGCTGTATCCAGGGTCATAATGTGTTGGAGATGACTCAAGGGCACCCAACGACAACAACAAAAAAAGCTATGACTTAAAAAAAAAAAAAAAAAAGATAGGAGAAGAAGACAAGACTGAAAACTTACCCAGCAAGTGTTCACAAGCACAGGAAACTAATCTTTAGACCCCAGAAAGGGCTTTGGTTTTCCACATATCAGCTCTTTTTGAGAAAAATAGTGATTAACTGAGCTCTGTGAGTACATAACTCACTTCTCAGAATTTTCAATTAGAAATCATCTAATGACTAGACCACTGTTCCAGCAGATCCACCCAGGCACCTCGTGACTAGGTGTGTGGAAGCCAGAGATCATATGCATCTCCACCTGCAGATTGCAGCCCAGCCAGGGAGACAATGCTTCCCATCAAGCCATCAGGTGCCTGTTTATGAGAATTAACCAGTCTTCTACGTATATATGTTTTATACCAGTAGCATGATTAGGAAAAGAAAATTCAATCATTTGCCTTAAATGTTTCCATACAACAACATAGTGAGGATAGTTATTAGACATGTGCTAAAGTGTAATATCTGCTTTTCAAAACACATTTCAAAGTTGATAGCATCACCAGGTACAGATCACTTTAAAACAGAAAGCTAGGCTTACTCAATTAAAAGAAATAAAATCTCCCTGATAGTCAGTATCAGTAGTTTGCAGTCACCCATAACTGCATGGCATTGTCACTATAATCAGAGGTGGGCTGAGAAGATAGGGTACACAGCACCAAAGCAATCTGCTATATAAATTATCTTTATTTTTCTCCTAAAAATCAAGAATCTTAGAAATTTTTAAGTCTAGTCATACTCATCCTGATATATATGTAATTGTTCAGAATTTTGGTTCTATACTGCCTGATTTAGGAGCTCTGGTAGCATAGTGCCTAAGGCACTTGACTGCTAACCAGAAGGCTGGTGGTTCAAACCCACCAGCCACTCCTCACAAGGAAGGTTGGGCAATCCTACTTCTGTAGTGATACTGCCTCAGAAACCCAAGGAGGGGTCACTATGAGTCGGGGCCGACTAGTTGGCAAATAACAACAACAACAACAACAATACTGCCTGATTTAACTCCACAAGTTAGGCATGATTAATATTGTCTTAAATAGTCAATGCTGATTTATGTTTACCTATATATTTATCTAGGAGCTCTGGTGGCGTAGTGTCTAAGGTATTTGACTGCTAACCAGAAGGTTGGCAGTTCAAACCCACTAGCCACTCCTCAGATGGAAGGCTGTCCAATCTACTTCCATAGTGATACCACCTCAGAAATTCAAAGAGGGGTCACTATGTTTTGGATCCAACCTGATGGCAGTGAGTTTATATATTTATCATTTTATTTGTTCACTTATTCTTCTCGGATTTTAGATCCTCCTTTTGAAATTATTTTCCACTTTCCTAAATTAGGAACCTTCTGAAGTCCTTTAGAGAAGCCTGTTAACTATAAATGCTTTCAATTTTCAATTGTCTGAAAATTTGTTTTTGTTATGCTCATTTTTGGAAGAAGTTTCATTTTATATAGAATCTCATGTTGACAATCATATTCTCTCCAAAATTTGAAGATGTCATTCACCTTGTTTCTAACTTTGATTGCTAGTATTGAGATGTTATCTGTCAGTCTAAATTTTATTCCTTTCAGGAATTTGTCCTTTATGCCTGGTTGATTTTTTAAGATCTGATTGTCTTTGATGTCCTATAGTTTCACTATAATGTACATAGGTATGGATTTTGTGAACTTAAGCTTTGGTGTCTATGGTAGTTAAGGTTGTATGTCAACGTGGCTGTGCCATGGTTTTAAGTGAGTTGGCAGCTGGGTGCAGTTATTCCCCATGATGAAATCCTATGGTGGAATCTGGTGTGAGCAGCTAAGTAGTTGATGGAGAGTTATGTTCAGGGTATGGCTTACTTCTAGTATATATGGAGAAACTTTGGTGAAATTCTCCAGCTTTTTGGAACATTTTGGATCCTGCATTTGGCTGAGTCTTCATCTCCATTTCCTAGACATGAACCAGTGATCTGCCATGTTGTCTGCTGATCTTGGGATTGTGTCATTTTACCTACTGATCTCGGGTTCATCAGCCTTAACAGTCAGCAGCTGCGTGAAGCTGGCAGTTCCAGTGGGCCTGGAGTAAGAGCTGAAACTGAAGGTTGGCAGGCCTTCACTCACTTGCTAGGTCTGGCACTTTGATTCCAGGCTTCTAGCCTCCTAAACTGTAAGAGAATAAATTCCTGTTTGTTGAAGCCCATCCACTTGTATTTCTGTTATAGCAGCCCTAGAGAACCAAGACAGAATTTGGAACTGAGAAAGTGGGGTACTGCTCTAATAGATACCTAAAATGTGGAAAAAGGAATAGAGCACATCCTTGGACCTGAGATCCCTGTGCTGAGACAACGGTAGAGACACTAGCAGAAAGAGACAGCAGCAGCAGAGCTGAGAGACAGAACAATGGGCTTGCCAGCCTACAGAGTAAGAAACCTGAGTGTCTTTGGGCAGGAAGCTTCCTGGCAGAGTGGGTTGCCTTCAGGCACTAATTATTGGTAAAGTTGAAAAGACAAGGAAGACGGGAAGAAAAGCTGACTCAATTTCAAAGGTAGGAGCATGGTCTCTGGGGTTTCAAAGGGTGGAACTGCCCAGCCTCCTAGGTTTCAAATAATCAGATCCTCACCAACTCAATTCTGGTGTGGGGTTGCCATGTATGAGTGCCAGTGGGTTGGGGCATATCTGTTGCCCAAAAGTGAGAGGCAGGGCTGCCATGCCCAATGGACAGAAGAAAGTAGCCTACTAGGCCAAGGGGAGATTGTCACTCAGATGAACTAGAAGAATCGGGCCATACAATACAGGAGATCTGCACATGTGCCAAGTTGACTAGGGGTGGAATATAGTTAAGGTTGGGTGTGAACTTGGTTGGACTGTGGTTTTGAGTGACTTAGCAGTTGGATGTAGTTTTTCCTCCATGATGAGATTATAATCACCTCTATGATGGAATCTGGTGTAAGCATCTAAGTAATTGAAGGGGCTTTATGTGCAGTGTGTGGCCTGCTTCCAATATATATGGAGAAACTTTGGGAAAGGTCTCTAGGTTTCTGGCACATTTTGGATCCTGCATTTGGCCAAGTCTCCATCTCCAATTTCTAGACTTGTGGCCTGCCATGTTATCTCAAGCTGATCTTGGGATTGTGCCTTTGTCTGCTGATCTTTAGTTCATCAGTCTCTGCAGCCAGAAGCTAGCTGTGTGACTTAAGAGAAGTGTTCAGCTCATATAAGGGGCAAAGCTGAAATCCAAGGTCAAAGGGCCTTCCCCCAGTCCCTTAGGTAAGCTTTCTGAACTCAGATTTCTAACCTCCTAAACTATACGAGAATAAATTGTTGCTTATTGAAGCCATCCACTTGTGATATTTCTGTTACATCAGCACTAGAGATCCAAGACATTGTTGTTTATCAATTTGGAAATTTCGGAGTTATTGTCTATTCCAGTGTGGCCTATACCTTCTTATTTCTTTTGTATCGTTTTTAAATTACAATAATATAGAGATGTTGGACCTTTTTACTATACCATCTATAACTCTCAAATTTTCTTTTACATTTTTAATCTCAGTATTGCTCTGCGTTCATGGTCATGTAATATCTTCAGACTCCTTCAGTTCACTAGTCCTTTCTTCAACTCCCCAGTAAATTTTAACTTCAAATATAAAGATATTTCATTTCTAGAAGTTCTATTTGGCTCTTTCTCAAATCTGCCTGATCAATTTATATAATCTCTTATCTTTTTATAACATACTTTTAACTCCCTCTTTTACTTCTTCAAATGTATTGCCTCAAATTCTCTATCTGCTAGTTCTAATAACTGCAACCTTTGTGGTTCTGATTGTATAGTTGGTTATTTCTTCCGACTCTTGCTAAATGATAGTTCATGTTTATTGATTTCTCATTGTGAGCTCATGTTCCTAGGATTTTTATCTGAGAGAATTGTCAAGGCCTGGGTTTAAAGAATTATCCTCCAGAGAGTGTTTATGCTTGTTTCTTCCAAATGCTTAGAGACACTACTAAACTGGAATTATTTAAGACTAAATTTTCTACATACAGTTTTTCATATATATATATATGACATATATGAAAAACTGTATGTAGAAAATATATGAAAAACATATATGAAAAACTGTATATATATATACACACACACACACACACACACACACACACACAGGCACCAAACATGCAAAAGGAAGCCTTGTTGATAAGAGCTATCAAGCAATATATATTGTTTTACTTTCTTCTTCCAAGAGTTAAGGAACATGTCTTGTAATCTTCTCCCTCTGTGGAGTGGATGATTTTTTTAGTTCACCCACTATGGTTTTGTTGGTATTCCTACTTTACTTAAACCTCTGCCCTTTTCTCTGATTTTCTACATGTCTACCTATGAGAACAAATGGCAGCTCTAGAGCTCACTAACTCAGATTAATTCAGACTTCCTTATGCCTGGCCTTTGAGGAATTACCTTACTTTTGCACCAGCTCAGCCATGCATTTGAAAGACTTATATTTTGATCCACCATATTAGGTGAGCTGTACTGAGAGAAGTTTTTCTGAACATCTTTTCTGCATTCTTGCCCTCTGTAGACTTCATTTGTCAGGTTTCTTGATGTACCAACAATTCCCCACACCTAACAAAGAAGGCAATATCCTTTCTAGTGTGGTATGAGAGATTCAGGACCCACTTGTGCAAAAAAAAGTTGCTCCACAATCTTGAAATTCTTATCATTGAAGACACATTTATTTGGATCTAGGATGTAATCTCAGAGGGGCCAAATAAAATCTGTGTTCCTCAAAGAAGCAATATATGAGCCTCTGATGCCTGCTTACCTAGGACACATAAGATATCTCTCATCTAGCCAAAGCCAAAGCCTAGGGAAAACAAAATGGCATATTTAGATTAGAGGAAGCAAGAAGTCAGGAGAACTCTGGAGCCTAATGCATTGCCTAGAGAGGGGAAGTAGGTGGCTGAGATTAAAGGGAGAGACATAAAACAGTTTTAGGGGTGAGGATTTTGACTGCTAATGAATAGCCTGCATTTTCCTAGGAAAATTGGGAGGGGATGGGGTAAGCAATAAGAAAAGATGAATAGGGCACCAAATATAAACCACAGTGTCTTTTCTGACATCATGGCTGAGCCCTGATACAGGGAGAAACATAACTGAAAGGAATGAATAAAATATATATGTTGCACATTGTTGTTGTTAGGTGCCATCGAGTCGTTTCCAACTCATGGTGACCCCATGCACAGCAGAACGAAACACTGTCTGATCCCACACCAGCTCCATGATCCCTGCTATACTTGAGCCCCTAACTGCAGCCACTGTGTCAATCCATCTTGTTGAAGGCCTTCCCCTCTTTTGTCGACCCTCCACCCTACCAAGCATGACATCCTTCTCCAGGGGATGGTCCCTTCTGACAACATGACCAAAGTAGGTGAGACGAAGTCTGGCCATTCTCACTTCCAAGGAGCATTCCAGCTGTACTTCCTCCAGGACAGATCTGTTAGTTCTTTTAGCAGTCCACGGTACTTTCAGCATTCTTCCCCAGCACTACAACTCAAAAGCATCAACTCTCCTTCAGTCTTCCTTATTCATTGTCCAGCTCTCACATGCATATGAGGTAATTGGAAATATCATGGCCTGTGTTGGGCGCACCTTAGTCCTCAAGGAGACATCCTTGCTCTTCAGCACTTGAAACAGTTCCTTCACGGTTGACCTTCCCAATGCTACACATCTTCTAATGTCCTGACTGCTGCTTTCATTGGCATCGATTGTAGAACCAAGCAATGTGAATTCTTTGACAACCTCAATCTTCTCTCCATTTATTGTGATGCTGTTATTGGTCCAGTTGTG
>NW_006921876.1:199105-201257 GCF_000298275.1 Orycteropus afer afer
TCATCCATTTTGGTCTTCTCTTCTTTTCTCATCTTTTTAGTGATCTCTTACTTTCTTCATGGATAATGTTCTTGATATCCTCCCACAATTCTTCTGGTTTTCATTCATTGGTGTTCAATGCATCAAATCTATTTTTTAGATGATCTCTAAATTCAGGAGAGATATTCAAGATCATATTTTGGCTCTATGTTGCACATTGGAGCCAAAGAAATCAAGTAATCTGATTCCTTCTGATGAAGAAATAGAACTCAGACAGATAATGATATTTCTCCAGGATCACACTGTAGGAGCTTGAAACCATGTCTTTTTGTTCCTAATCCCAGCATTATTTTAATCCCCCCATTTCCCACAGTGTGTTTTATGTCACATTAGTTCCAGAGGGTATTTATTATAAGTGATGTTTGAAAAAAGGGTCCTGTAGTCAGATATGATTGGGAAACATTGAGGTTGACAGAGTTAGATATGTTTTAGATATTTCTTAGCACTTTTAATATCCAACCGTGCTTTGTGATGGTGCAAGAGAAGGATGTAGAATACTGGGCTTCTCAAACTTATTTGACTATAGAGTCTTTTTTTTTTTTTTTTTTTTTTTTAATTGAAGTTCTCAAGGGATTAGTGTTCAGGAGAAAGCAATTTGGAAGATGCTAAGCTATGTCATACTGATCATCAAATTCTCTAACTCTTACAAAATGTTTGTTGCATTCAATAAGACAAGCATTTATGAAGCACACACCATCTGTCCAACATTTAAGCTACAAGTGGTGGAGGACACCAAGAAGACCGTCCATGACCTTAAGCTACTTTTATTGTCCCAATAGTACTCAGACACATGCCTAAATAATTGTAATCTCACACAGTATATGATTAAGTACTGTTTGAAAATTATGACAGTATTTTGAGAGTTGAAAGTTTGGAACCTTCACAACTGGACAGACTCATCATATCACATCACCTCTTAGATGTCTAACAGACACCTAAAGTTACCATTTCCAACACTGAGCTTCTGACATTCCTTGTGCAATCTCTTCCACCTCACTTAAGGACATTTTTCCATTTGCTGTGGTTAAAAACTATAATGATCCTAGACTATTGTTTTACTCACTCGTACTTCACAACTAATCCTTCAGAAAATTTTTTAGAGTTTACCTTCAAAATACAACTAAAACAAACAAACTGCCATTGAGTCAGATCCAACTCATAGCTACCCCTTCTTGGGTTTCTGAGGCGGTATCACTATGGAAGTAGATTGCCCAATCTTCCTTCTGAGAAGTGGCTGGTAGATGTGGACCACCAGCTCCCTAGTTAGTAGTCAAATGCCTTAGGCACTACACCACCAGAGCACCTCAAAATACATCTAGAATGCCAAAATTCGTTTCAGCCTGCAGTACCACACAGGTCTAAGCCATCATCATCTTTCACCTAGATATTGAATTAGTGTCTAACTAGTCTGCCTGCTTCCTCCCTCACACCCCTATATCTCCCCTAACACTGTAGTAGTAAGAAACATGCTGTTATGTTATATGCCATCAAGTCAGACCCAACTCATAGTGACCTCTCCTTGGGTTTCTAAGGCAGTATCACTACGGAAGTAGATTGTCGCATCTTCCTTCCGAGGAGTGGCTGGTGGGTTTGAACCGCCAGTAGTTACAAAATGTAATATTTTATTTTTAGGTGTAATCCCTTAAAAACCCAAGGCAGATAAATATGACCCCTTGGTTGGCATGGTGGCTAAGGCATTTGCTAACTGGAAGACTAGTAGTTCAAACCCACCAGCCACTCACCAGAAGGAAGATAGGCAATCAACTTCTGTAGAGATACTGCCTCAGAAACCCAAGGAGGGGTCACAGTGAGTCAGAGATGACTCAATGGCAGTGAGTTTGGTTTGGCTAAAAACCATGCAGTGCTTCCATCCCCACCTCCAGTCACCTAGGTACAAGCACAAGTCCTTACATGATCTATAAAGTCCTAAATAATTTAGTCCCATATTAATGCTGTTGTTAGAGTCAATTCTAACTTATAGTGATCCTAATATGACAGAGTAAAAGGAATTCTGGTGGTACAGTGATTAAGGCATTTGGCTGCTAACCAAAAAGGTCAGTGGTTCAAACCTGTCAGCCACTCTACAGGAGAAAAATGAGGCAGTCTGCTTCCA
>NW_006921876.1:201672-227098 GCF_000298275.1 Orycteropus afer afer
AACAACAACAACAACATGCATCAGAATCAACTGGATGGCAGTGGGTTTTGTGTGGGTTTATATGACAGAGTAGAACTTCCCCTATAGGGTTCCCTAAGGCCATAATCTTTACAGGTGCAGATATCCAGATCTTTTCTCCAACAGAGCCGCTGGAGGGTTCTATTCTCCAATCTTTCAGTTAATAGTCAAACACTTTACCATTGTTGTACCAAAGCACCTTCCCCATATTACTACTCTCCTCTTACTCCTACACTGGACTCTTTAAACCTCTAGGCACATTCCTACCACTGGACCTTTGCATTTGCTTTTCCCTCTGCTTGGATTTTTCTTCAGCCAGATACTAATATGGTCTCTTCTTGAGACTCCTTCAAGTTAGTGCTAAAGTGTCGTCTTTTTAGTAAGAGAACACCTTATTTCAAATTATAACCTACCCCTTCCCTAGCATTTTTGTTCCTGCTCTATTTTCTCCAAACATTGATCTAATCTACTAAAGAATTTTATTATTCATTAGTTTATTATCCCCACCTTCACTAGAATATAACCTCCATAAAAGCAAATATTTTCATCTGTTTTGTTTCCAGCACATAAAACAGTGCCTAGCTACTCCTTGGAAGGAAGGTTGGACAATCTACTTCCGTAGTGATACCACCTCAGAAACCCAAGGAGAGGTCGCTATGAGTCAGGGATGACTCGACGGCACATATCGACACAACAACAGCACATAGTCAAACCAGTTGCGATCAAGTTGATTCTGACACATAGCAATCTCATATATTTCAGAACAGAATTGTATTCCATAGGGTTTTCAATGGCTGTAATCTTTCAGAAGTAGATTTCCAAGACTCTGGGTGAACACAAACTTTTCCATTAGTAGCTGAGTCCTTAACCATTTGTGCCACCAACTAGGAGCTCAATAAATATGTATTGAATGAAATAAGTTTTTAAGTGTTGAGAAAATTTTACCTATAAGATGGCATTTGAGAAGAGCCTGGAAACAAAAGGCTCTTAAATATTGAACAGAGCCTTCAGGGCAACCTGCACTATGGCCCAGCTCTGCCAGTGACTGAATCTGCCTTTGGTCAAGTGGTAGTCTCTCTCAGTTGTGCTGATGGTAGTCTCACTCATAGTGCTTTTCAGGGATTGATTTGCAGAGCTCTGGTGTACCTTAAAGGGGCTTCAGAGTCTAGGGAAAGAAGGAAGTCTATGGTATCATCCTTACTTCCACCAAAGTAGCTTTACTCTTCTCTTTGACATCTGGCACTCTGCACAAGATTTCATTTAGAAAGCGTTACATTGAGGAAAAAAAAGAAACACTTGAAAAGCATTGCCCTTGGTGGTCTCTAGGTCCCCCTGAGTGGTGCAACTGGTTTGCCCTTAGCTACTAACTGAAAGGTTGGCAGTTCAAACCCACTCAGGGATACCTTGGAAGAAAGACCTGGTGATCCATTTCTGGAAAATGAGCCACTGAAAACCCTGTGGAGCAAAGTTCTACTCTGACACACGTAGGGTTACCATGACTGGAAATTGCTCCATTGGAGCTGATAGCACTGGTAGCCTCTAAACACCTGCCCCTCCTTAGACAACATGAGATCACATGGATTCCCCAAGCAGGATGAGGGTAAATGACCTTCCAGGTGGCAGCAAGCCACTCTCCCTAAAGAAGGTTCGTTTAGGTCAGGTTGAACCTGAAGTGAAATGGGTGAGACCTACATCCTACAGCAATAAGCCTTTGTCCTGAATCCTAAATATTGGCTCTGTCAAGCTGGTATCCCAAAAGGCCAGGGTATGGAGATCTTTGAAGAGCCCACAAGCTACCATGTAGCCTAGTAGGTGAGGAGAAGAATGGAAGATACAGCCAGCTTGGGGGATTCAGCAGGTGTCAAACTTCAGTTTATTCAACTTTCTGGATAAATTAAGAGCCCAGGGTTCCAGCCTCATACTAATTAAATCATAAGAGAAAATGATAGAGTGAAGAAGGAAGACGCTGGAGTAGTTGAAAGCTTCTGAAAGTCTATGCTAATGATAGCTGATTCTACATTAACATGAATGCCTTCGGTTAACAGGAGAAATGTGCTGAAGCAAAGGCTTTTGTCAGACCAAACACATCTGTGAATAATTGAACAATATTCATGTCGAAGGAGTCAGCAATTTATCACCAGCTTGGCCTCCACTTTTAGAAGCAGTGAATAACTTTTTGAGTGAGGAGATTAGAAATGTGTATACACACACATATGCACACACACTACTGCTATATTCAAATCCAACAAGTCCTGTATGTGATCATTTGAAATAACTTGAATTTTATCTATGCAGAATTCAGAATCAGATTCAACTAACTTGAAGCCCGACCCTCAACACACAAGCTGTCTTGTCACCCCGCAGAGGGCACCACTTCTGTTTAATCCACCTTACAGTCACCAGACAGTCACTTGGTTCAGTCCTATCAGCTCCATTGACCTTTGCTGTGCTCATCCCAGAGGCCACAGGCTGCACAGCTCACTGCTCAGGCCTGAAAGGGCTCTGCCCAGTGGCAGAGTGTGCTATAGTGTGTTCCCTGAGCAGCTGTCAGATTTTGGGTACCAGCCTCTATGCACCTCAGACCTCATACTGGGAACATACTTCGACAAGCATTGTGGCAGGCTGGGAGGGCTGTGAGAAGCCAGGTTATGGAAGAACTCAGTAATGAGACAAGAGAACAGAAAGTCAAAACAGGGATGCTTAAAGACAGCGAGCACAAAGACAAGTCAGTCTTTGGTGGTAAGAAACCCAAGACAGTGGGACAGTGACTTGTCCAAGGTAATACTGTATACAGGTGATAGAGCCACACTAAGCTTGCTCATACCTTTCAGACAAACAGAGGTACATGCCTCAACTACAAGCCAGAGAGTGGCCTGCAAAGAAGAGGGTGCTTTGCTAAACACCCAAACAGGTAAGGTTTGGAAGTATCTGCAGAAATGGAACTGCTGATCATTTGAATACATTGCTGTACCCTGGCCAGGAGGTCTCTTGGTTCTTTCATCTAGTCCTTTCTGTGAAAGAGCTCAGGGTTTGAATTTGGCTTCAGAAGAGAATGAGAAAAAGGCAACTCTTGAGTCAAATTTTCCCATCTTCACTCATCTGTCTAGACTATCTATCCATCTATCATCCATCCATCCATCCATCCATCCAACCAACCATCCATCATTCCATCCATCTACCTATTCACCCACTTGTCTATCTATCTATTATCTATAAATTATCTATATCTACCATATAATCTATGATCTATATCTCTCTGTTTATGCATCTATTTATATCTTTGGTCATTTCTTTCAGAAAGTCAGAGAAACTAATTTAGAACTTGTGCTGCTATTGTTAGGTGCCATCAAGTTGATTTCAACTCATAGCAACTCCAAGTGATAGAGTGAAATTGTCCCATCAAATTTTTAAGGCTATAATCTTTACAGGAACAGATTGTCAGGTCTTTCTCCCACAGAGCAGCTAGGTGGGTTCAAATCACCAACCTTTCAATTAATAGCAGAGCACTTAACCATTTCTAATTTTTCTTAGAAATTTCTCTCCACTTGCTGGACAACTGTGAAAGAATTACAATGGTATTGATCAAAGTGAGGGCCTGGTATTTCCACTCAGAAGCTTGGAAGTTGCTTTGAGCATAGCCTTCTCTGACGACCCTCTCAGAGCCAGACCCCACCCTCACTGGTGGCCAGCCCACAGCATATTTCCTCCCAGATCTGCAGGTCCTCACATCCAACCACTAATGAAGCTCCACTCCACCTGCATGCTGGGCGAGAAGAACAAGAGGCCAAGAACAGAGGATAAGCTCCAGATGGAGTCAGGCAGTAATGTGGTGGTATAAAAATAGACCTGGAAATGGCTTGCTTTAAAAGTGAATCCCATGCAGGCATATAATTTTGATTGAAGAGGAACCTGGAAGTCCCTGAATCCATCCCTACTCTCAGTTTGGTCTCTTTGAAGCCTGTTCCATTCTATAAAAATTGTCACATTCACCACCCTTACTAATGAGGTTCCCAAACCAGGATCACCCTGAGGGGTGTCAACCTGGACACATAACCATTCAGTCTCTTCAGTCTCTCATTCTCCTTCAACTCCTCTATACCTCTCTACTCTGGGACAATCAGGTTAAAATAAAGACTATGTCACTAAACACTATGTGGCCTTGGATAAGTCTTTATCTTTCCCTATGTCTTTAGTTTCACATCAATAAAATAAGGAGTTGGAGTAAACAGTCTCTAAAGCTGCCACTGGTTTGCCACCTTTTTCACTCTCTATTTGTCTAAATCGTAAGTTGTATATTGAGGGAGCTGTGTGTAAGGGACAGGCCCCCAGCTTCATCCTTTTGGCCCTCCCCTCTCTACCATCTACTAGCAGATGGACAGTTTTCTGAATAATTACCCATGGGCATATTCAGGTCAGCAGGTTTGGAACTGCCCTCCAGGCCTCATTTTATGCCACTTTCTTCCTCCATATTCAGCTATTAAATTCACCAAACTAGTCAGCATTGTATTATTTAGGGCTTTTTCACAGTTGCAAGGGACTCTCATGGTGTAATGGTAAAAGCGTTTGGCTGCTAACCAGAAAAGGTGGGCACTTCAAACCCACTGTCTATTCTGCAGGAGGAAAATGAGGCAATCTACTTCCATAAATATTTATAGCATTGGAAACCTATGTTGTTGTTGTTATGTGCCATCAAGTCAGACCCGACTCATAGCAACCCCTCCTTGGGTTTCCAAGGCAGTATCACTACGGAAGTAGATTGCCCAACCTTCCTTCTGAGGAGTGTCTGTGGATTTGAACCTCCAGCCTTCTGGTTAGCAGTCAAGTGTTTTAGCCACTATGCTACCAGAGCTCCTTGGAAACCTATGGGCCACTGTAATTGATTCAGTGTCAGTGGGGTTTTTTCAAGATGCAAGCTGTGGTAGAAAGGAAAAAAAGATTACCTTACCCAACTGAAAAGTCCAAAGACTGACTACCTGCATGTGTAGATTTATCTAGGGGCTCAACTAATGACAGTGGAAACCTGGTCTTTATCTGTCAATTTAGCCTTCTCTTGTTTCAGCATCATTCTCAAACAGGGATTTCCTTTGTGGTGGCTACATGACTATTGAAGCCTCTTCATCCTTACAGGATTAATTTCAGGAGAAAAGAGAGGCTTCTCCTATAGTTGTTATGTGCAACCAAGTCAATTTCAACTCATAGTGACCTCACATGACAGAGTAGAACTGTCCAATAGGGTTTTCTAGGCTGAAATTTTTGTGGAAGTAGACTGCCAAGTCTTCCTACTGCAGAATGGCAGGATTCAAACCTCAACCTTTCAGTTAACAGCCAAGTATTTAACCACTGCACCACCAGGACTCCTTCAGTACTTCCCACAAAAGTCCTAAGATTTTCTGTGATTAGATTAGCTGAGGCCAGGAACCCACACTCTGAGAGGGGATCCAGGGGATGAGTATAGTTTGGGTAGAGGCAGTAGTCATGATTTGTGGTACCCTAAGGAGAGCTTAGCAAATGGAAGAAATGACAAGATAAAAGAGCTGAACAGAAGATTTCAAAGAGCAGCTCAAGTGGACAAAGCCAATTAGTATAATGAAATGTGTGAAGACCTAGAGTTAGAAAACCAAAAGGGAAGAACACGCTCGGCATTTCTCAAGCTGAAAGAACTGAGGAAAAAAGTTAAGCCTCGAGTTGCAATATTGAAAGATTCTAAGGGCAAAATATTGAATGATGCAGGAAGCATCAAAAGAAGATGGAAAGAATACACAGAGTCACTGTACCAAAAAGAACTGGTAGATCTTCATCCATTTCAGGAGGTGCCATATGATCTAGAACCAATGGTATTGAAGGAGGAAGTCAAAGTTGTACTGACGGAATTGACAAAAAAACAAGGCTCCCGTAATTGACAGAATACCCCCTGAGATATTTCAACAAATGGATGCCCCACTGGAGCCACTCATTCGGTTATGTCAAGGGATTTGGAAGACAGCTACCAGGCCAACTAACTGGAAGAGACCCATATTTGTACCCATTCCAAAGAAAGATGATCCCTCAGAATGTGGAAATTATCAAACAATATCATTAACATCACACACAAGTAAGATCTTACTGAAGATAATTCAAAAATGGTTGCAGCAATATATTGACAGAGAACTTCCAGAGGTGCAAGCTGGATTCAGAAGAGGACATGGAACAAGGGATATCATAGCTGCTGTCAGCTGGATCTTGGCTCAAGGCAAAGAATATCAGAAAGATGTTTACTTGTGCTTTATTGACTATGCAAAGGCATTTGATTGTGTGGATCATGACAAATTGTGGATAACATTGAGAAGAATGGGAATTCCAGAACACTTAATTGTATTCATGAGGGACCTGTATATTGACCAGGAGGCTGTCATTCAAACCAAACAAGGGAACACTACATGGTTTAAAATCAAGAAGGGAGTGTGTCAGGGTTGTATCCTTTCCCCATACTGACTCAATCTATATGCTGAGCAAATAACCTGAGAAGCTGGACTATATGAAGAGGAACGTGGCATCAGGATTGGGGGAAGAATCATTAACAACCTGTGATACACTGACGACACAACTTTCCTTGCTGAAAGTGAGGATGACTTGAGGCACTTACTGATGAACATTGAAGAATACAGTCTGCAGTATGGATTACATCTCAATATAAAGAAAACAAAATTCCCCACAACTGGACCTATAAGCAGCATCACAATAAATGGAGAAAAGATTGAGGTTGTCAAAGAATTCACATTGCTTGTTTATACGATTGATGCCAATGGTAGCAGCAGTCAGGACATTAGATGATGAGTAACACTGGGCAAATCGGCTGCAAAGGACCTCTTTCAAGTGCTGAGGAGCAAAGATGTCTCCTTGAGGACTAAGCTGCGCCTGACACAAGCCATGATATTTTCAACCACCTCATATGCATGTGAGATCTAGACAGTGAACAAGGAAGACCAAAGAAGAGTTGATGCTTTTGAGTTGTTGTGCTGGTGAAGAATACTGAAAGTACCATGGACTGTTAAAAGAACTAACAGATCTGTCCTGGAGGAAGTGCAGCCAGAATGCTCCTTGGAAGCAAGAATGGCCAGACTTTGTCTCACCTACTATAGTCATGTTGTCAGAAGGGATCATTCCCTGGAGAAGGATCTCATGCTTGGTAAGATGGAGGGTAAATGAAAGAGGGGAAGGCCTTCAATGAGATGGACTGACACGGTGGCTACAATGATGGGCTCAAGTATAGCAAGGGTCATGGAGCTGATGTGGGATCAGGTGGTATTTCATTCTGCTGTGCATGGGGTCACTATGAGTCAGAAACAACTCAACAGCACCTAACAACAACAAGGAGAGCTTGGAACTCAAGATAAAAAAGCAACTGCCAAAGGGGAAGATGACTACAACTATTCTGGGTTTTTGAGTAATACAATTTTGTATTGACAAAGTGTAAAATATCCTGCCTCCATTTCCCTCTGCCATGCCTTCCTCTCTGCTCTTGATGTTCATAGAAACCAAATGCCAATGGATGTTCATAGCTACCAAATAAGGCATGGGAAACAAGAGCTATACTTGATTTGTGCTGAAGAAGTTAGGTCAGAATCGCTCAGGAAAAAAGGCACAGTAGGTACACATAGCATCACTAAAGGACACGCACCCGCAATATGTACACATTCACACACACACACACATACACACATATATGGGCACACACTGCAGAGTGGATGGTGCATTCTAGACCCACCAGTGGGAGCATCATAATTGCTCATCACTGTTAATTAACTGTGACCAGATGGTGTGTTCCTGACCTGGGAGGCTGGATCCTGAGTGTGCTACAGCAAAGGCTTCCCTGCCCATCCTCTGCTATCTGAGTTCCTCATCTTGTGTCCCTGATCCTTAATAGCCTTCCCCCCAACACCAGGCAGGGCTATGCCAATCTCATCAAAAAGCATCTGCTGCTGTAGAGTGAGTGAACCAGAACAAGGAGAAATCTCACTCCAACATCAGACACCGCCTCTTTGCCCAGAAATCTCAATTTGTTTTCCCACTGAACACAGTTTGTAAATAACATAAAATAAATATATGTTGCTGGTTTTTTACACTTAATACCATGACAGCTGAAGAAAGCTGGAATGGCAGTCTGTACTAGGCAGGCAGCTTACATTTAGAAAAGTGGAAAATAAAACAAAACAGAAACAGAAAAGATAAACAGCAAGTCTGTAGTGGGGTTAGAGAGGGGTCATGGCCACCCAGCCTGTAAGCCCCTGCCTTTTCAGAGCCCCCTCCCCATTTTGGCTTTGATTTCCAAAAATAAGAGTCTACACATCCCAGACCTCCTCCCAACAGAATGCCAAAGTACAGAGTACATGGATTCCATCCTGGTTCCTTCCTCATACTCCCTGTACCCCAAAAACATACACACAAACACATTCACAGATACACACATACACATTCTCCCCCTCCCCCTCCTCCAGAAAGCATTTTTCTCTGAAGCTATATCTTTATATTTTAATTCTTCCTGACTATATCTAAGGAGCTCTCATGGTACAGTGGTTAAAGCATTGGGCTGCAAACCAAAAGGTTGGCTACAGTTCGAATTCACCAGCTGCTCCACAGGAGAAAGATGAGGCAGTCTTCTTCCATAAAGATTTACAGCCTTGGAAAGTCTGTGAGGTGGTTCTACTCTGTCCTATAGGGTCACTATGAGTTGGAAGCAAATTGATTACAATGGGTTTCATTTAATTATGTTTGAAATGCCCCCTTAGCATTTTCTTCTTTGAACTCTGCTCCTCCATGAAGGCCCAGTACAGTGCCACCTTCTTCAGCAGTTATCCTCTGCCTCCTTCAAGCCACTTCTTTGGCATTCCTGCTGCACCTGTGTACACCTGTACACTCGTACAATGCCGTATGATAATAGTGGTATTTCCCATACTATGTGAAGAGGCAAAATGGATGAGACAGGCAGAGTGGAGTGTTAAAAGCTCAGCTCTTTGCTTCAGGCTAATTGAGTTTGGGTCCTGATTTAGTCTCTTCACAGCTTTGCACACTTAAGCAATTTGCTTAAACTCACTGTGCCTTGGTTTCCTCATCTGTAAAATGGTGAGAATGATACTCTCATTACCCACCTGCTCAGTTTGTTATGAAGATTAAATGAGTTACTGTGTGTAAAGAACTCAGAGCAGCATCTGGCATGTCAGAATTGTTATCATGTGTCCTGTTCTCCCATCAACACGCTGGGGTCCCTAAGGTCTAGGGCTCTCTTCTTCAGTCAGCTTCAGAGAGCCTTATATACAACACACGCTCAGTACATTTTTGTAAAATGAGCCTCTGCTGTATGCCAGGGAAACTACCTTCAGGAAGACATAGGTGTGGGGGTTGATATGGTAGGGGGACTTCTAGATCCAACTCTTGGTGAACCTGGCTGTTTCCTTAAGGCTTGGTTTCCTGTCCCCTAGAGCAAGTGAAGCACCTTCATTTCTGCCTGGTAACCTATTACCTTCGGGAAGAATGATCTTCTTCATGATGTTTATTTTATAAGCTGTTTTCTTTATGTGCACCTGGGCTGTGCCATCCCAAGCCCACAGAATAGCAAATGCACTTTTAAAAATGAGCAGGCTATCAACGGCAACAATATTCATGACATTCAATTGGGAAGGCAGGGGGTAAATGATGAAATTAAAGATATTCATGGCAGGAGAAAAAGAGCAAAAGGAGAAAGTCTTTGAGCAGTGTACTTGGACTGGAGGGGCTCATGGAGGGAGGCAGGGGTTTGTAGAGTTCTTGAACAGCTAAACATTGTTAGGGGATCAGGAGCTGGAGTGAAACAGGGCAGGCATGCTGACATGCCAGAGATAAAAGAGGAGGCATTTTTAACCCTCTCACCCTGGAAGAGGGAAAAGAAGAGAAGTAGAAAACAGCAAGTGAGAAGAGAATTGAAAATATGGGGAAACAAGTACGAATTTTAGGGCAGAGATTTTTGTTTCAGATTAAAGGTCAAAAGAGGAGAATCTTCTCCTTCCCTTGGGTTCCCTGCATTTAGATTTTGATGAAATAGAATATGGAAACCCCTTGAAGGGGGTGTGGAAAGACAGACAACCTGGAGAGAAATAAAGCTTGTTCCTGAGACTGATTATGAAGATTAAATTTGCTGTTATGTTTTAAACCCCAGAACAGCACCTGGCACATCGTGTTATTTATGAATTCTGATCATCATTATTTTGGTATAAATAGCTAACTCACTTGGCTGCTAACTGAAAGTTTGGTGTTTGTGTTCACCCAGAGGTCCTCAGAAAAAGGGGCTGTCAATCAACTTCCAACAAATCAACCACTGAAAACTCCATGAAGCACAGTTATTCTCTGACACACATGGGTCTTCATGAATCAGAGTCAACTTGATAGAAACTGGTAACTGGTAGTTTCATATTATTGTTGAATTTACAGTTCGTACATCCATTCACCAAATGTGTCAAGTTCCTAAGAGTGTTAAGTCACTATGTTGTGCTGTTGTTGTTGTTGTTAAGTGCCCTCGAGTCGGACCCGACTCATAGCAACCCCTCCTTGGGTTTCCAACCAACCACTCCTCAGAAGGAAGATGGGGCAATCTACTTCTGTACTGATACTGCCTCGGAAACCCAAGGAGTGGTCGCTATGAGTCATGTCCAAATTGATGGCACATAACAACAACAACATCACTACGGAAGTAGATTGCCCTATCTTCATTCCAAGGTATGTTGTGCTAGGGACCAGGAATTGAGGATACACATGAATAAGAGAGAGCCCCTAGCACAATGAAGGAAGAAGACAGCTATGGAGACAGATCAATTACCAGAAAAGTGAGATAGCTGGTAGGAGCCCAAGGAGGGGATCCTTAACTGCCAGGACCAGAACATTTGAGTAAGGGTCTTGGGGGAGATAAGCCTATTCTTTTTTCTGTTTAAACAAGATCTGGGCTGGATGAGCCTGAGGCTTCAGGCTGCAGCTTTCTGTGCTACTCAGACCTGCAGAGAGTGGGCAGGAGCAAAAGGCTCTGGCCCCTCTTTTAGGCTTCTCACTAAAAGCCAGCCTTCAATCCCCTAGACCTTGGGCCCAGGCTTCTTCTTATCAAGGTCGCTTTGGAAACTGCCTTCAAATTGTTTCCCTGGTTCAATCAACTTTCACATTCATAATACAACAGAGATCTACAGGGCTGCTGAGCTGAAAGCGTCTGTGGCTTTTCATTTCCTGTCATGATTAGGGGGATAATCACTGTGCTTGGAAAAATAATAAAGCCCCAGTCTGATGTGGGATCAAAGTGAAGAGTCTGGGCACACACACAGGCCCAGAAACTCAGTGACACAGGGGCTCAAGCCTTCCCAAAAGGGGCAGGAGGAGGGGAAAGGTGCTTCCCACAAGCTGCAAAATCAACCTCACAGTTACTTGCCTTCTCAGCATCAGTGCCATTGGTACCAACTGGGCTTCATGCTGGCCTTCCAGTCAGTCAAACTGATAAGGCAGAGCTGAGGGCTAGCTACAGAGAGAATTGCAGACTCATGTCCAGAGAAGGGAGGACAGAGTAGAGATGGGAGAACTGAGGCTACCTGCTCCTGACATCTGTTCCTGGTCACTTGGGGATGGCTGCCAGCTGCAAAACCAAGTCAGAGGACACGCATCGCTGGTAAGGGTCTCTGTCTGGCTACACCAAAGGGTTATTTGAAAAGAGATCTCACAAGGTGGAGCAGAGAGCTCAGGAATGGAGCCAAATAAAAGGCGGGTGCCAGTTCTGCCCCTGTGGCCAAGTGCCACTTATCGCTATCTGCTTTTGTGGTTGATTTTATTTTTTGTTGTTGATTTGTGACTTAGGGGAACTTATGTATGACAGAGTAGAACTCCTCCATAGGGTTTTCTTGGATGTAATCTTTACAGAAGCAGATCACCAGGCCTGTTTCTTATGTGGTGCCTCTGTGTGGGTTTGAACTATTAAACTTTTGATTACTGGCCAAACAATCATGTGTACTGCCCAGGGACATTTCTTTTTCTCTATCTGTTGTTGAATGAAGTAATTCCATCCCTGACTGCATCACATGTGAGAAGCCAGGTACAAATGTAAATCATCCATCCTGAGGGACAATAGACAAGAAAAGAAGTCCACTGGGCTGGCCAGGCAGGGCTGTTGCTGGCAAAGGAGGAGGAGGAAGCAGGGGGACAGGGCTTCTGTTTGCTGAGGCACCACCCTAGATCTTGGAGGTGTAGAGGACATCAGGAAGTCTAACCAGGAAGAACGTTTCTCGTACAAGCTTGAGTGAGGAACACAGAGTGTGTGCGCTTTGGGAAGAGCTCTGGACTGGCAGGAGGGTACTACACCTCTGGTTCCTGCTTTGCCCTTAACACCATACCACTCCCAACAAGCCACTGCATACATGCCCAGCACAGCACCAGCCACACTAACTCATCCGATAGGAGCCTGCTTTTCTCCTCCACTTTCCGGGCCTCAGTCCCTCATTTGTAAAATGAAAGGATTGTACTTGACAATGCTCTGACCCTCCAGAGCATCCATTGTGAAGTTTACTGAGGGAGGTGGAATTAGTTTTAACTTTTTATTGTGATCATTATCATCAATATAATTTTCCTGAAAGTGGGATTTTGTCTTACTTACCTCTGTATCAACAACAACAACATATCTCTGTATCAGTTCTCTGGATGCCACAAATGGTTAAATACTGGCTGCTAACCAGAAAGCTGATGGTTTGAAACTACCCAGAGACCCCAGAAGAAAGATCTGCTCATCTACCTCCAGAAAATCAGCCACTGAAAACCCTATTGAGCACAATTCAACTCTGACACATATGGGTTTGCCATAAGTTGAAATTGACTAGACAGCAACTGGTTTTTATCTTCTGTTTTGTTTTTAATCTCTATATCGCCAATGCTTAGGACAGTATCAAATGGATATAGGTACATAGAGTACAAAATGCTATAGACTAAACTTATGAATGAGTGATCCACGTATGGCAGGATTTAGAAAGCCGTCCACCAAATCAAAACTCAAGACTCTTGCTGCATGGCTAGACTCAGAAAAACATAGCCAAGAAAATATGTGAGACTTGAACCCAAAATACCTGGCTTCAAGCCCCAATTTGTTGACAGTTTTCTTTTGGATAGGGCATAGATGAAGAGGGAAGTGAAATCTCCTGCCCTGCTATCATGAGAGAAATTGGGGGAATCTGGGAAAAACTCTTTGTACATGGTGCAATTCATCATCACGTGGTTCAGTGTTAATACAAGAACATTTTGTAATGAAAACCAAGCCAGGATAGAAGGAGAATGTGCCTTTAGCAAAACAAGGTCAGGGTTATTATTTCTGAAGGAGCACGGATGCATTAGCTGGGTTTTCACCCAGACTGGAGGGAGAGCTCCTCACGTGGCCTAGACTGGCTAGTCTATCAAGAAAATTTATTTCCTAGGAGGTGAGTTACATTTGCCTTCAGGAATCTCAGGAGGGATACTGGCAGCAGCTCTGCTGGTGGAGCGATGCAGACTTGTAGTTGGAGCTGCAAAGCTTTTCTTTTGCTTCCGCTCTCCCTCACTCTCTTAGTGTAAGCAAAATTTGAGCAACAAATGACCCCACAGGTGTTTCGCTGGGGCCTGGGGTAGGAAAGTTTGCAAGAAGTAAGGGGTTGGGGCTTTGGACCTGCTTTGATGGTGGTTGGTAATGGTGAAAGTCTCCAGAGGCAGAAGGCTGAGACTTGAATGGGGATAGTTAAAGAGATCAAGTTTTAGGATTATAAGAACTTAAAATAGAAATGGCTAGGGAAAGGATGAGCCTGGTGAAACAAGGAAGTTTCTGGAATAAAACCACTCAGAATGTCTCAACAATGGGTTGCTTGCACATTCTTGCAAAAGATAAGACAGCAAATTAGCTCTTAAGCCCTAGTACTCTAAAATAACTGCTTAAGTTTCTGCTGAGTTCAGGGTGCAGCCTGTGTAGGAAAGTCAGCTACAGCAGAATTTGGAAAGGGATGGACTTCTCCACTGGTCATTACATGGAGAAAGGCCTCTTCTCTTGCAGATCATCAGGAGGAAAAAATTCACACAAGTCTTCCTCCCTGCTAAGAGAGCATGTTGTGTTGTTCTTGATAGGTACTGTCAAGTTCGCTTCAACTCAGTACCCTATGTACAATAGAATGAAACACTGCCTGGTTCTGTGCCACCCTCACAATCCTTGCCATGGTTGAGCCCATCATTGCAGCCATTGTGTCAATCCATCTCACTGAGGATCTTCCCCTTCTTTGTCAACCCTCTATTTTACCAAGCATGACATCCTTCTCTAGGGAATGGTTCCTTATGAAAACATGACCAAAGTAGATGAGACAAAGTCTGCCCATTCTAGCTTCTAAGAAGCATTCCGGAAGCACTTCTTCCAGGATAGATTTGATCCCTCCTCTGTCAGTCCATGGCATTTTCAGTGTTCTTTGCCAACATCACAATTCAAAGGCACCAACTTTTCTTCAGTCTTCCATGTGTATGAGGCAATTTAAAATACCATGGACTGGGTCAAGTTGCACCTTAGTCTTCAAAATGACATCTTTGCTTCTTAACACTTTAAAGAGATCTTTTACAGAAGATTTGCCCCATGCAATATGATGTGTGATTTCCTGATTACTGATTCCATAGATGTTGACTGAGGATCCAAGTAAGATGATATCCCTGCAACGTCAATCTTTTCTGCATAGGTGCTTATTGGTCCAGTTGTGAGGATTTTTGTTTTCTTTATGTTGAGGTATAATCCCTGCTAAAAGTTACAGTCTTTGATCTTCATCAGTAATAAGTGCTTCAAGTCATCTTCACTTTCAGCAAGCAAAGTTGTGTCATCTGCATATTACAGGTTGTAAATGATTCTTCCTCCAATCTTGATGCCAGGTTCTTTTTCGTATATTCCAGCTTCTCATATTAGTTGCTCAACATACAGATTGAAAAAGTATGGTGAAAAGATACAATCCTGACATACATCTTTCCTGATTTTAAACCATGTAGTATCCCCTTGTTTTGCTTAAACAACAGCTTCTTGGTCTATGTACAGGTTTCTCGTGAGCACAATTAAGTGTTCTGGAATTCCCATTCTTTTCAATGTTATCCAGAATTTGATGTGTTCTACGTAATCACTCAGAAGGAAGATTGGGTAATCTACTTCCATAGTGATACTGCCTCAGAAACCCAAGGAGGGGTCGCTATGAGTCAGGCCCAACTCGACGGCACATAACAACAACAACAACATGCAATCAAATGTCTTTGCATAATCAACAAAACACAGTTAGACGTCTTTCTGGTATTCTTTTCTTTCAGCTAAGATCCATCTGACATCAGCAATGATATCCCTCATTCTGTGTCTTCTGAACCTCACTTGAGTTTCTGTAAGTTCCGTCAATGTACTGCTGCAACCACTTTTAAATTATGTTCATAAAAAATTTATTTACATGTATTAGGTATTTTCCACATTCTATTAGATCACCTTTCTTTGGAATAGGCACAAATATGCATCTCTTCCAGTCAGTTGACCAGGTAGCTGCGTTCCAAATTTCTTGGCATAAATGAGTAAACATTTCCAGCATGGCATCCATTTGTTAAAACATCTCAATATGTATTCTGCAATTCCTGAAGTCTTGTTTTTCCCTAGTTCCTTCAATGTAACTTTGACTTCTTCCTTCAATACCATTAGTTCTGGGTCATGTGCTACCTCCTGAAATATTTGGACATCAACAAATTCTTTTTGATACAGTGACTCTGTGTGTTCTTTCCATCTTCTTTTGATGCTACTTGCACTGTTCAGTATTTTGCCCATAGAATCTTTAAATATTACAACTCGAGGCTTGGATTTTTCCTTCAGTTCTTTTAGCTTAGGAAATGCCAAGCTGTTCTTCCCTTTTGGTTTTCTAACTCCAGGTCTTTGCACATTTCATTATAATATTTTATGTTCTCTTCTCCATCTGCCCTTTGAAATCTTCTGTTCAGCTGTTTTATTGCACCATTCCTTCCGTTCACATTAGCTACTCTGTTAAAGAACAACTTTCAGAGCCTGTTCTGACATCCGTTTTGGTCTTTTCTTCCTTTCTTGTCTTTTTAATGACCATTTGCTTCCTTCATGTATGATATTCTTCATGTCATTCCACAACTTGTCTGGTCTTGGGTCATAGTTGGTCAATGTACCAAATCTACTCTTCATATGGTCTCTAAATTCAGGAGAGATATAATCAAGGTCATATTTTGCCTCTTGTAGACCTATTTTAATTTTCTTCAGCTTCAATTTGAACTTACAAAAGAGCAATTGATGCATGGTCTTTTCCACATTCAGCTCCTTGTCTTGTTTTGACTTATGATATTGAGCTTTCTCATTGTCTCTTTCAACAGATATAGTTGATCTCATTTCTGTGTATTCCAGCTGTCAAGGTCCATGTGTATAGCCACTATTTATGTTGTTGAAAAAAGATTGGTTGTTGAAAAATTGTTGGTCTTGCAAAATTCTTTCATACGATCTCCGGTGTCATTTCTATCATCAAGGCCATATTTTCCATCTATTGATGATTCTTCTTTGTTTCCAACTTTTGCATTCCAATCTTCTTCTTCTTCTTCTTCTTCTTCTTCTTCTTCTTCTTCTTTTTTTTTTAAATATTTATTGTGATTTGGGTGAAAGTTAACAGAACAAATTAATTTTCCATACAGCAGTTCATACATGTTTTGTTTGATGACATTGACTGCAATAACAGCTCTCTTCCTACTTCCTTCTTGTAGTTACTTCTTTCTTTGTCCCTCTTTCCTTTGCATTCCTGCCTCCTGATGTGCAAATACTGCCTTTCTGCTCTTCCATGATTGATCATCCTAAGAAGTGTATCTACCTGATGTAAATGTTCATCCTATATGCCTATCTACTACTTGGCTGGAAGCCACAGAGTGAGTTCAATTTCTAGACCTATAATTATCAATACATCTTGACTGCATGTTTGGTCACTTTCAGACTGCAGAATTTGGTAAAAAATCTTCAATTTTCTTATCTTTGGCTTTAGTAATTAGTGTGTAAATTTGAATAGTAGCATTAACTGATCCTCCTTGTAGGTGTATAGGTATTATCCTATCACTGACAGCATTGTATGTCAGGATATATCTTGAAATATTCTTTTTGATGATAAATGCAACTCTCTTCCTCTTCAATTTGTCATTTGTGGAATAGTAGACCATATGACTGATTCAAAATGGCAAATACCAGTACATTTCAGCTTACTAATGCCTAGGATATTGATCTTAATGCATTCCATTTCATTTTTGACTACTTCCAATTTTCCCAGATTCATACTTCATACATTACATTTTCTGATTATTAATGGATGTTAGCAGCTGTTTATTCCCATTTTGAGTCATACCCCATCAGCAAATGAAGGTCCCGAAAGCTTTATTCCATCCATATCATTAACATCAACTCTACTTTGGGGAGGCAGCTCTTCCCCAGTTACATTTTGTTGAGGGCCTTTCAACCTCAGGGGCTCATCTTCCAGCACTCTATCAGACAATGTTTCAATACTATTAATAAGGTTATCACTTCCAGTTTTTTCAGAAGTGGATGGCTCTGTCCTTCTTCAAAGTCACTGGTCCACCATGGAAGACCCTGCTGGTATTTGAAATTCTCATGACATAGTCTCCAGCCTCACAGCAATTCATAAGCCACCACAATATGACAAACTGACAGACAAGTAAAAGTGACTTCTCTAAATTTAAGTTTTCTCATTCTAGATACCCTCTATGTGTTTTGACTCTCAAATCATCTTAAGATCCAGACCTACCAACTGGAAATATACTTGAATCAACCTAAAGGCCCACTTCTCTGTCTGTACCTCCAGGAAGTCTTTCCCAACACAGCCATCTGCACAAAGCCAGGTAAGGTGGCCTCCTCAGTGCTGCTTTACATCTTGTCATAGTGCCTCTTATCAGACAAACAAATGAACAAACTTATTACCACTGAGTTTATTCCAACTTATAGTGACCCCATGGGATAAATAGTATAACTGTTCCACTGGGTTTTCTTGGCTTTGATAGTTATGGAAGCAGATAACCAGACCTTTCTTCTGCAGCACTGTTTGGTGGGTTTAAACCATCAACCTTTAGGTTAGTAGTGCAAATAATTTGTACCAAAAGGACTTAGTGGCACTCATATGGCTGAATAATCCCCTGAGTACTTGTCTCTCTCCCATCAGACTATGTTCAATGGGGGACAGGGGTATGAACTCCTTTCTAGATTGCCAGCACCTTGTACAGTACCTAAGAAACAGCAAATGCCAAAAAATTTTCAAGGGATGAAGAAATGATTAAAGACACATCATACCCTGTCTTGATTAAGGAAGAAAGCTATCCTATTGTGTTTAGAGAAGGCCTATTCCAACACATACCACATCACAGCTGAGTAAAAATCAGGTTTGATTTCTTGCTTCCTTTTATTGGGTGATCAATAACTTCTTAAAATCCTTAAAAATAAGCTTCAGGGCAAGGATAAGGATCATGTGAGTGGAGAAGAGGACAATGTCTAGGGAGCCTGCAAGTACTACTATTAATGTGATGCTGACATTACAAGGGACATCAATATTAATAGCAATATTAGTGCCAAAAAGCATCAACCTCAATATTGTGCAGTTCCTTACAACACCTTTAATGGGTGATGACAGATAAGCGATTTCTGGCTAGAATTGAAATGGACTGTTATGAGGTCTGAGTGAGAGAAACATACTACACGTGCTTCTCCTGGAGAGGACTAGCTTTCATGCTGTCTCCTCCACCTCACTAGCAGCGTCTGCAGCAGACTACAGGGTAGTCTCAGAACCTCAAATTGTCCCCTGGATGCCCCCAAACACTAGGGCTGCAGGCCTAGCAATTATTTTCAGAGGCTGAATAGCAGAAGGATAAAAAGCAATGGAATATCAATCTTATTAAGGCCATTCCTGCATGTGAACAAGATATTCATTACAGACTGGGGATTTGAATGTGGCCAGTCCCACATCAAGCAGGAAATGTGCCCCAGAAAAAGTGATGGGGGATGTTATGGACTGAATAGTGTCTCCCAAAATTATGTATTATAAATCCTAACCTCTATGCCTGTAGTTATAATCTCATGTGGGAATGGGTTGTCTTTACTTACATTAATGAAACAGGGTTAGTGTAGGGTTTATCTTTTTTTGAGATAAGACCAAACCCAACCCACTGCTACACAGTTGATTAAACAAGCAAGTGAGTGAGCAGAGTGAGCAAAGATGAAGTAAGATAGATGCAAAGACATATGGAGATCTCCAAGGAAAAAGGTGGCAGAAGCTGAAGAGACAAGTAGCTTCTTTCAGAGCAGACAGAGAGAGAAAGCCTTCCCCTAGAGCTGGTGCTCTGAATTTAAACTTCTAGCCTCCTTAACTGTGAGGGGAAAAAAATCTGTTTGTTAAAGCCATCCACTTGTGGTATTTCTTTTATAGCAGCCCTAAGTTACTGAGACAGAATTTGGTACTAGAAGTGGGGTGCTGCTACAACAGATACCAAAAATGTAGAAGAGTTTTGGAGTTGGGTAATGGGTACAAACCAAAATAGTTTTAAGGTGCTTAATAGTAAAAGCCTAGATTGTCTTGAAGAGATTATTGGTAGAATTATGGCTATCTATTTTCATAGTGATACTGCCTCAGAAATCCAAGGAGGGGTTGCTATGAGTAGGATCTGACTCGATGGCAGTGAGTTTGGTTTGGCCTTTTATGGACAACAAAGGAAATTCTGGTGAAGGCTCAGAAGGAAGTGTGGAGTTGTTTTTGTTGTTAGGTATCATCTAGTTAGTTCCAATTCATAGTGACTGTACATATGACAGAAGTAAAAACTGTCTTCTCCTGCCATTCTCACATTCTTTGCTATTCCTGAGCCCATCATTGCAGCCACTGTGTCAGTAGATTACATTGAGGGCCTTCCCCTATTACACTGATTATCTACTTTACCAAGCATGATATCCCTTTCTAGGGAAGGTCCCTTCTGAAAATATGACCAAAGAAGGTGAGACAAACTCTGGCCATTCTTGCTTCCAAGGAGCATTCTGGCTTCACTTCTTCCAGGATAGATTTGTTCATTCTTTTGGCAGCCCATGGTATTTTCAGTATTCTTTCCAACACCACAATTCAAAGGCATCAATTCGTCTTCAGTCTTCCTTATTTGTTGCCTAGCTTTCACATGCATATGAAACAATTGAAAATATTGACTTGGGTTAGGCACACCTTACTCTTCAAAGTGACATCTTTGATCTTTAACAGCTAAAGAGGTCTTTTGCAACAGATTTGCCCAGTGTAATACAACATTTGATTTCTTGACTGCTGCTTCCATGGGTGCTGACTTTGGATCCAAGTAAAATGACAAATTCAATCACTCTCCATTTATCATGATGTTGCTTATTGGTCCAGTTGTGAGGATTTTCATTTTCTTTATGGTGAGGTGTAATCTGTAATGAAGGCTTTGATCTTCATTAACAAGTAATTCAAGTCATCTTCACTTTCAGCAAGCAAAGTTGTGTCATCTGCATATTACAGGTTGTTAATGATTGGTCCTCCAAACCTGATGCCAGGTTTGTTTGTTTTTTTTTTTTCAAGTTTAATTTTTAATTTATTAGAACCCAGTAAGTGATGATTTTTCTTCATATAGTCCAGATTCTTTGATTATATGCTCCGCATACAGATTGAATAAGTATGGTGAAACAATACAACCCTTATGTACACCCTTCCTAATTTTATCGTGCAGCATATCCTTTTTCTGTTCCAACAACAGCCTCTTAGTATATGTACAGGTTCCTCATGAGCACAATCAAGTGTTCTGGAATTCCCATTCTTCACAATGTTATCCATAATTTGTCTTGATCCACACAGTCAAATGCCATCAGATAGTCAATAAAACACAGGTAAACATCTTTCTGGTATTCTTTGCTTTCAGCCAAGATCCATCTGATGTCAGCAATGGTATCTTCATTCCATGATCTCTTCTGAAACCAGCTTGAATTTCTGGAATTTCCCTGTCAATATACTGCTGCAACTGTTTTTGAATTATCTTTAGCAAGATTTTACTTGTGTGTGATATTAATGATATTTTTTGATCATTTCCACATTCTGTTGGATCACCTTTCTTTGGAATGGGCACAAATACTGATCTCTTTCAGTCATTTGGTCACATAGCTTTCTTCCAGATTTCTTAGCATAAAGGAGTAAGCACCTCCAGCACTGTATCCATTTGCTGAAACTTCTCAATGGATATTCTGTCAATTCCTGGAGGAAGTGATGAGAGTATAGAGAAAGTCTCTATTGTCTCAGAGAATACATATGATGCAGCAACAGAATGTGGCTAGAAATGTGAATGTTAAATATGCTTTGACATTTCAGACTTTTAACATGTCAGGCTTTAAAAGGAAATGATTAGCATGTGATTGGAAAATAAACAAAGGATGATACTTTCTATGCAGTGGAAAGAATTTGTCAGAATTATGTTCAAATATTTGATGGAAATTAAAACTTGTAAGTGATGAATTTGAATACTTGCCTGAGATTTCTAAACAAGATCTTAAAGGGATCACATGGCTTCTCCTTGCTGCTTATAGTAAAATGCAAGAGGAAAGTTTTGTTTTTATTTTGCACAGTTCATTTTTAAGTCCACCTGACTTAAAAAATGAACTGTGTAAAATGAAAAGAAAATTTAAAGATTTAGAAAATTCTATTGTACAAAATAAGGACATGTGTCCTAGAATCTTCATCAAGGAAATGGCTACACAAATTTTTAATTAAAATATTAAGCCTGTGACTGATGGATCTAACCCACCACCACAGCAGAAAATCCATAAGCTTAGATGGAAGGGGCAGAGAAAGAATAAAAGGAGAGAAGGCTGTCTACTTCTGGGAATGCTACAGGAAGGAGACAGACCAAGGGAGCTACAATGCTGTCTTCCAAGAAAAGAAAAGAACCATCCCTGTAGCAGCTCAGAAATCAGCAGAACTGTGAAAGTATCATGGGAAGTAGGGCCTTCTGGGATTCACAGGGTAGAATCATAATATCCTGGATCTCAAAAGGTTGCCACAATATCCTACATTTCAGAGTTAGATCTTTGCCAACTTGGTTTTGGATTGTCGGATTGCAGTTGAGGTGTACCATAGGAATGGTGCCATTACCCAAAGCTGAGGGAGTGGAGCCGCCATGTTTCAGGGACAGAAGAATGAGGCCTGCCCAGGTTAAGGGGGGGGGGGGAGGGTTGTCACTCAGTTGATCTAGGCGAATGGGGCCAAAGGATGTAGCCAACACCCAGAGTCTGGAGTGCAGGGCCATTGCCTAGATGGTCTCTGAGAACAGAGGATTTTTTCAAGCCTTGAGAGCTAATGTAAATTGTTCTGTTGGATCTTGGACTTGCTCAGTGCTTCCTACTCCTTCTTTCCCTCCAGTTTCTCCCATTGTAAGGGAAATATCTACCTTGTGCCTGTTCTAGCATTTTACTTTGTAAACAACTTGTAATCTAGATTTCACTCGTTCACAGATGAAGAGAAATTTTGCCCCAGCATGGAATATGCCTAAAGTCTCACCCATATTTGATTTAGATGATTCAGAACATGAAATTTTAGATTTTGAATTGATAGAAGACTTTTGGGGAATTCAAAATGGAGTCTCATCAGTAAGTACCACACTATTTCCCTCTAGCATCTAAGTGCTTGAAAAACTAGATACAGCAGTTTGAATTAGGGATTTTGATGCTTTGAACAGCTCACTGAATCAGAGTGCACCAAGCACAGAACAGAATTAGAGGAAAGGCACAGGGAGATTATTGAAGAAAGAGCTACCTGGCAGAGGATGGACGGGTAGCCGAGAGAGGCCATTGGAAACTTCCCTGAGGCAGTCACTGACCGGCGGGTGAGGACGGCCACCTGGGATCCCCGTGAGCCAGGAAAGAAGACACCATGTGTCAGCATGCCAGTGACTACTCCAGTGTCCCAGTGGGAAGTCCCAGGCATCTGCCTCCAGCACCTGATTTTGTTGGTGATTTGGGTCATCTGGGTGCACCACCGCTGAGGCTAGGGTGGAGAGTTTGCTGTTGCACCAGGGAGGTGAGCTCCTTCCCCTCTCAGCAGGTCACTGAGTGGGCTTGGGTAAGCCTGGAAGACATCGTGCTTATCTTTGCCACAGACAACAAGACCACAGTTTGCTGGCAGATACTCCCCCGACTCCAACACTGCTGAAATTGCACTCATCTTTGGCCTCGCAGGTGGGTGGTATGACAAACTCCAGAGCCATTAGTGGTCTGGCGGGATTATGCTAGCACTGCAGACAGGTGGGGCAGGGAGAGAGAGGGGGCCGCGGCTGAGTACGGTCTTGGGAATTTGCCTTGGATCGGCTCTTTGGTGCTGGGGGGCCTTGGAGGTGGGGTCTTTGAGTGTGCCTGAGCCTGGTGGAGGGTTGCGACTCCCTAACAATGGGAATCTTTCCTGGTATTGAGCTGCGGTCTTGTAAATAACTACATCATCAATAATAGCCTGCCCAAAGCCCTAGAAACCAACCATAACAACACCAAGCTTTCCTTCTTCTGCTCCTACCTTCTCCGCCAATAACTTCAAGCTTTCAATGGAAGAAACCATATTCAGCCAATTACCATAAAACCTCCCACTTCAAACTCTACACCCTCTTTATGACAAACAGAAACACATATCCACATTCCACACAGTGATTCCACCATCACAAAGAAAACAGCAGAGCGACCCAACATACCTGTATCAATAATAAAATAAAATACACCAGCTTCACCTTTTCAAAATGTTAAACCATAAAACTAAGACAAAAGAAATCAGCATGTAACCAGCAGGTAGAGACAACCTAAAGAGACAGTGCACTACCAGATTCCAGGGGCTTAAGAAGAGTTTCTCCTTTCCAGTAACTCCAAGAACTCTCTGAAACTGCACGACTGAAAAAGTCCTGTTGTTGTTGTTGTTGTTGTTATGTGCCATCGAGTCAGCCCCGACTCATAGCGACCCCTCCTTGGGTTTCTGAGGCAGTATCGCTATGGAAGTAGGATTGCCCAACCTTCCTTCCGAGGAGTGGCTGTTGGGTTTGAACCGCCAGCCGTCTGGTTAGCAGGCAAGTGTCTTAGCCACTATGCTACCAGAGCACCCAAAAAAGTCCTAGTTTACACTTTTCCCAATTGATTTGTTTTCTTTTCCCAATTCCTGATTAAATTTTTTTTTTGAATTTTTTTTCTCCATTATTCTCCTTCTCTACCTTTTTTCTCTTGGTGCCCAATCCCAGATATTGCAAGTTTTCATGTTTTTTCCTTCTTTTCTCCCCTTTTTCTTTTTTGGGTTACTGTTCCTGTGTGATTTCATGGTGTATATTTTGTCCATGTGCTTTCAGTTTTCTGATGGCTATTCAATTGTAATTTTTGCCTAACTGAGTGGGAGACAGAAACAGTCCCCATAAGATACAACTACACCCACACTTCCTGCAACTTCACTTACTGAGCAAAAGTCAGCACCTCCTTCTCCACCAACAGGCCAATGATAAAAAGCCACCAAGAAGAGCCTGAATAACACTTGGCTGCTCTTCACAAACAATTAAAAGAGACCTTAATACAATACCATGATGTCTCAGAGAAAACAGACCATCACAGTCCACACAAAGAAGCAAGATAAAATAGTAGAAACAAGGGAAAAGGATACAAACCCAGAACACATCCCTGAGGAAGAAGCAGCATGGGAACTCTCTGACAAGGAATTCAAAAGAATTATTTTTAGGTATCTTCAAAGGATTGAGAGACAGAACAAAGAAAACACAGAAAAAAACTTAGAAGAATTTTGGAAGAAAATACAAGAACAAAATGGCAAAATAAATGAAAAATTAGAAATGATTCTAAATCAACAGATAGAAATCCAGAAGATTAATACTAAATTTTAGAAATAGATAACACATTGGAAGGGCAAAGGGGTAGAATGGATGTAATGCAAGAGAGAATTAATGAAATTGAAGACAAATACCTGTATACTTCTTTGGAAAGGGATCAATCAGGAAAAAACTCAAAACAAAATGAAGAAAGCCCAAGGTTCATGTCGGATACAATCAAAAGAAATAATATACATGTCATTAGAATTCTAGAACAGGAAGAGAAAAATAAAACCACTGAGAAAATTGTCCAAGATTTGCTGGAGCAGAACTTCCCTGATATGATAAAAGAGGAGAACATATCCATTCAGGAAGTCCAACGAACCCTAAACAGGATAGACCCCAAAAGAAAATCACTGAGACACGCCATCATCAAACTCACCAAAACCAAGGACAAAGACAGAATACTGAAAGCAGCACAGGAAAAACAAAAAGTTACCTACAAAGGACAGCCAGTAAGAATAAGCTCTGATTTCTCAGCAGA
>NW_006921876.1:239247-243904 GCF_000298275.1 Orycteropus afer afer
CATCTTGCTCCAGCACTAGTAGCAAAGTTCAACAAGACAGAAAATAACAAATGCTGGTGAGAATGCCGAGAGATTGGGACTCTCATACACTGCTGGTGGGAGGGTAAAATGGTACAACCATTGTGGAAAGCAGTATGGTGATTCCTTCAAAAGTTAGAACTAGAAATACCATTTGACCCAGTTATTCCATTATTAAGTATATATCCTAAAGAAGTGAGAGCCATGACAAGAACAGACATATGCACACCCATGTTCATCACAGCACTACTTACAATAGCTAAAAGATGGAAACAACCTAGGTGTCCATCAGCTGAGGAATGGATATCCAGATTATGGTACATACACACAATGGAATACTATGCAACCCTAAAGAATAATGTAGAATCTGCAAAGCACCACATAACGTGGAGGAACTTGGAGACATTATGCTGAGTGAAATAAGTCAATTACAAAAGGACAAATATTGTATTAGTCCGTTATTGTAAAAGTCAAGGAAATGCTTATATATGGAAGGGCATTTCCTTTGTTGGTTACCAGGGGTGGGAAGGGAGGGTAGGGAATACTGTTAGATAGATAGAGATACATTTTCATTTGGGTGAAGAGAAGGGCAATGTACCAAATGTGAGTGATCAATATAGTGGCATTGAGAAAGAGAGACATAGAGAGGTACGTGGGAAGTACAGACAACAAAGATGAACCATCTTGCACATATAGTACTGCATTGTCAGTGAAGGCAAACACGGGTATATGGATGGATAGATGGGTGGACAGGCTGAAAGATTAAGTATGTCTATGAAGAGGGGAGTACACCCAAGAACATGTATAGGGTTGGCAGACAGTGGTTCTATATCTTTATGTGTATGATCTGAATTCCCAGTTATATGGTAGAGCTGACAAGGGACAAGGTTTTAGTCACAGCCAGCTACACAGAAGGACCGAATAATTGAAACTGTGGGCTTGGGACTGTAGTCGCAGAGGACAGCAAGATCAATTGACATAACATACTACATAGAACATTGTTCTACCTCCTACTTTGGCGAGTAGCGACTGAGATCTTAAAAGCTTGCAAGCTTCCATCTAGATGCAATGATCAGTCTCTTCTCGTCCAGAGCCAAAAAGAATGAAGAAAACCAAAAATTCATGGAAACAATTAGTCCTAGCAACTGGTACACCATCTGATCTGCAGCCTATATGACTATGAGACCAGAAGAACTAGATGGTGCCCGACTACTACCGTCAACTACTTGGAAGAGTATCTATGTAGGGGATCCTGTATAGACAATGTGGAACAAAACTCAAAATCATTTGGAAAAAAAGGGGGGGGGGACCAGGTTTGCTGGTCCAATAGAGCCTGATGGAACCACTGAGACTATGGCCCCTAGATGCCCTTAGGTCTGGAAAAGAACGCATGCCTGTGGCTTCCAGGCAAACAATAGACAGGCATATGAATTGAACATTTACCTCAGGTAGATACACCTTTTGGAGAGAACAATCATGGGAGAAAGAAGGGCTGTTTATGCACAGGGAGACAGCTGAGGGGCAGGAGTGCATGGAGGGATGGACACAGGGAAGAGGTAACTATCGGGAGGAAGCAGGAGGGGAGCTGTTGCATTGTGGTAAATTGTGGTCAATGTCATGAGACAAAGTGTATGTGAACTGCTGTATAGAAAGTGTATTTGCTCTGTAATTTTCACCCAAATCACAATAAAAAGAAAAAGAAAAAAAGGCTTTTGGGATGATGTGATGATGGGTAAATGTGTTTTGGATATGGCAAGGACATGAATTTCAGGAGCCAAAGGCTGGAATGTTATGAATTGTGCCCCCCCCCCCCAAATTATGTGTTGTAAAATCCTAACCTCTGTGCCTGTGTTTATAAGCCAGTTTGGGAATGGGTTGATGGGTTGTCTTTTTTATGTTAATGAGACAGGATTGGTGTAGGATTTGCCTTGAGTCAATCTCTTTTGAGATAAAGGAGATTAAATGAGCAATGTAGAACCCAGAGACAAGATAAGACAGATGCCAAGACACATGGAGATCTCCAGAAACCTGAAGAGATAAGGACCTTCCTCCAGAGAAGACAGAAAAGAAGCATTCCCCTAGTGTCAGCAGTGCTCCAAATTCAGACTTCTAGCATCCTAAACTATAAGAAAATAAATTTCTATTCATTAAAGCCATAGACTTGTGTTATTTCTGTTATAGCAGCACTACATAACTAAGACAGGGAGGAAAAAAAAAAAAAAAAAACACTGCCATCAAATCGTTTCCTAGTCAGCAACCCCCATTGGGTTTCCAAAGCTGTAAATCTTTATGGAAATAGATTGACTCATCTTCGTCCCACAGAGCAGCTGGTGGGTTTGAACTCCCAACCTTTTGGTTAGCAGCCAAACACCTTACCCATTACACAACTAGAGCTTCTTACTAAGACAGGAGATGAGGCTTATTTGAAATTGTATCCTATTGAAATACATCAGGGGCATTTACCCTTTAAAGAGATCATTTGGTGAAATTATTTTATATAGCCAAGAATCTTTTTGTGAAATGAATACAGGTGTGCTCTTCCTTAAGCAAATGTAATTTACAATGCAATTTAATTCAACAAATGTTTATTGATTACTTTTTCTGTGTGCAGTGCATTGTGCCAGCACAGGTGATAACAAAGATATTTAAGACATGATCCTGGCCCTTAGGAAACTCATATTGTAACAGAGCAAGACAGATGAATAGATCAATGTGGTAAGTGCTACAGTGAAGAGACACTTAAAATCTCTGGATAAATAAATAATTTATTAATATTGGAATAGTCAAGGAAAGCTTAAGAAAAGAGAGGACAATTGAACTGGATCTTGCAGTTATGTAGAAGTTCACCAGGCTGTAACGTGGCTGCCCACAATATGATGAGTACTAGGGCTGTCATAACAAAATACCATAAACAGGGTGGCTTAAAACAACAGAAATGTTCACTCATATTTTGAAAGCTAGAAATCCAAATTCAGGCTGTTGGCAGGGTTTCTTAAGGCTCTGGGGAAGATCCTTCCTTATCTCTTCTAGCTTCTAGTAGCTCCAGGTATCCCTTGGCTCATGGCAGGAGAAAACCAATCTCAGCCTCTATCTTCACATGACCCTCCTTCCTCTATTCCTGTGTCTCTCTGTGCCTCCACTCCTCTTTTTATAAGAACATTACTCCCATTGGATTTGGGCACCCTCTACTCTGGTATAACCTCCTGACAACTGATAACTTCTTCAAAGACCCTATTTCCAAACAACGTCACTCACATTCATAGATATGGTGGTTCAGCATTATCTTTTTGGATGACACTATTCAACCCGTAAGAATGAGGGACCTATATGCCTGATATATAGAACACACTTGGTGGTCAAGGAAGGATCATGAAGAAGTGGAGGGAAATATTTTGGACAGAAAGTCTGCTCCATGAAAGATCTGATTCAAGCCTTCATTCCTAACACAGTCATCCCATATGCCTAAGAGCTCACACATGACTATGGCTAGCAAGAGCCCCTACAGCATTTACAATCTGATTTAATTTACAAAAACTTGATTTGTGTGCTTAGAGACACTCATTGCTTTGTGGCTAGGTACATTTGTGAGGGAAAAATTGCCATATCTGGGTGTTCACAAAGAATAAAGAAAAAGAGGATGTTGTGCCGGAGTTCAGCACTCAGCCGCACCGGCCACACAGGATGGGTGGAACTGAATTCCATGGTCACCTGGACTGGATTTGTGTTATGAGAAAAAATCCACTTGAATTGAAATTTTGTGAATGTGTTGAGCAAAATGTATAAAGGAAATATAGAGTCCACTCCTGGGGAAGCTCACAGCATTTGCATTAAATAGATGGCAATCTATAGTTCTCTGAATGCTCCTCTCAGCTGTCTTGCATTCGTCCCCTCCTAGGCTTCAGATTTCAGAGTTCAGATTCCTCACCTCTTCTGTGACCTTCTTCCGTTCATCTACTCTCCTGCCCAATTTTTGTTATTTTGAGAACTGTACTGATGGTCAGATGGAGCAAAATCATCTTTATCTTCTTTATCATCATCATCATCATGTTCATTAACATTGACGTTCCTGTCATATAATTTGGAAACTGTATGTGTTCTCATTAGATCTTCTCAAGGACCCTGTGAGGAATGCAAGGGTATTATCCCCACGTTACAGAAAATAATCTGTGATTCATAGAGGTTCTTTAACTTGCTCAAGGTCACACAACTATTGCAGAGATGAACTTCAAACAAGGTCTTCTGGTCTTATAGACTGAATTGTGATGAAATCCTAATCCCTGTACCTATAAGTATGACCCTGATTGGAAACAAGGTTTTTCTTTTGTTATGTTAATGTGTCCATACCTATGTAGGGTGGGTTCTAAACATACTCACTTCTCAGTTATAAAAAGAGCAGAATAAACATTGTTGTTGTTATTGTTGTTAAGTGCCATTGAGTCGTTTCCGACTCATAGCGACCCCATGCACAGCAAACGAAACACTGCCCTATCCCGTGCCAGCCCCACAATCCCTGCTATACTTGAGCCCATCATTGCAGCCACCGTATTAATCCATCTCATTGAAGGCCTCCCCCTCTTTCGTCAACCCTCCACCCTACCAAGCATGACATCCTTCTCCAGGGAATGGTCCCTTCTTACAA
>NW_006921876.1:244609-247110 GCF_000298275.1 Orycteropus afer afer
TCAAGGTACAGATTCCTCATGAGTACAATCAAGTGCTCGGGAATTCCCATTCTTCTCAATGTTATCCATAATTTGTCATGATCCACACAATCAAATTCATAAGGGAAAACCTTATGAATAGAATAAACATAGAGACACACAAAGGGAGAAGAGGAAGACAGATGGCAGAGAAATATGCAACAACAACCCAAGAAGTGCTGGAAATTGACAAGAAAGGATTTCTCCTAGAGCAATGCTCTGACTTCAGATGTCTGGCTTCCTGAAATGTGAGAAAATAAATCTCTGTTCTTTAAAGCTATCCCCTTGTGTTGTTTCTGTTATGGCAGCCCTACGTAACTAAAACATCTGGCAATCAATACAAGGTCCATCTTCCTACACCACACTGCTTCCAATGAGGGTTGAGTCAGCCTATAGGCTAGCAATAGCAGTGAATTAAGAGACACTAGTAAAAGTTTCTGCCCCCCAATTTCTTCCTGCCTAGCCAGTCACAGGGGATGAAATTGTACCAGTTACACTTTGCATGTGTACATTAAAGATAAATGGCTTCAATTTATGGTTTTTAACTATTCAAAAATCCTCCCACATTTTACCTTAAAACTTGAGAGAGCAAATGCTTTCTGTATTTGAGGTACTTTCCACTGCAAATTGTACCACACATGAGTAAAAGTTGCTCAACATCAATTCATATACAAAGAAGACTCAAAATGGAGATGAAACGGCTCCTGAGCTGTCAATTCAGTCATACAAAGAGGTTATATCCAAGCCAAGTGTTTTCCACATTTCTGTTCTGCGTTCTCTGCATTCTAGCAGCTTACTCATGGTCACAAAATGGATGCAACAGACAGCTTCAGGTTTCTCATCATTTAACTTAAATCAGATGGGCAGAAAAAGTCTCTCTCCATTTTCTAGGACTGAATAAATTGCCTCAGAAACCTCCTAGTAAACTTGCTCCTACATCTCAATATTTGCAGTAGTGTCATATCATGTCTAGTCAGTCCTAGATGAAATACAATTACCCCGACTGGCTTTACCAGATCACCATTTTTCATCTCTAGAAGGAAAGGTCCATGAAGCACCCCCTTTCCACAGTACTTGAATTAAATCTGGTTTCCAATATTAAAAAGAAGGTGGAATGGCTCTTATGTAGGCAACCAACTGTTCCTGCCACATACCCCCTTTATCAAAGAGAAAAAAACAACATATACATTCTTCCAGATGCCTAACTGGAGAGCTAGTATCTCTCTCAGTGGTACCACATTAAGCTATTAACAGCATTAATACCTTTGCCCCTGTATCAGCTGTCATTATTTCTATCAGGTAGCTGCTCAAGAAAAGTGTTATAATGAATCCAGAAGTTCTGGATTATGTTTGTAAAAGATCAAAACACAATAAAACACCAGCTAGTCTGAGGTGCCACAGAATAGGAACCAGAAGCACACAGATGTGAGAACGGTGCAGAAATGGGAAGCAGGGAGGAGCCAAAGAAGATGTCCCTTTACCCATCCCTTTAGCCCAAGTTTCATTCCAGAATACCCAAGATGGAGTTGTAAAGTTCAGGAAGAAATTGAAATGAGCACATGTTAGCTATATGAAAGTTAGTAAAGCTGAAACCAGTTAAAGTTAGACCTCAGGAATTTATCCTATCCTAAATTCCTCTCTCAGCACAATGCTGTATGATAAGAGCAGCAAATTGAAAGTCATGCTCTTATTCAATCAACCCTTCACCTATCTGTTTTTCTGATAATACGTTTGTGATGGTTGATTTGAATCAGGGCCAGCAGTAGAAGGGGAAGGGCCATGCAGGTACAGGTGCCATCATCCTCATGGGATGGTGCTTCTCAATTCCCAACAGATATTAAACTTCAGGATTCAGGAACGAAAAATCAGAATTTTTGGGAATTCTTGAGAATCCCAAATTTTAAGTTATTCTGTATTTTTCATAACACTTTGTGTTTTAAAAATAATAAGGAGTGATTGCTACAATAAACAGGAGCTCCTAGGAGCCACAAACAGTTAAGTACTCAGCAACTAACCAAATGGATGACAATTCAAATATGCCCAGAGTCACCTCAGAAGAAAGTCCCAGTGATCTACTTCTGATTGGTCACAACTTCAAAACCCGTGTGGAGAAGAGTTCTACTCTGCACACATGGGATCACCATGAGTCAGAATCAACTCCATGGCAACTGGTTTGCTTTCTTTTAATACATAATAATAAACAGTGAATCATTTTTAGTAATAGGGTTATCACAGAAGTTTTCAGTTTAAAATATAATAATGCATGGTTTATTATTATTAAAGATCAGTATTTTATGACAATATTTCAACAATCTGTAAGAATGATCTCTACTTGATGTCAACATTTGATAATACAAAACATTAAAAGAAGGAAATCTTAACAAAAAATAAATGCCAAATAAAGTTCACTTAAAAAATTAAAATACCATTAATTAATATTTGAAAACTATCATTTGTAAAAAGACATCTTTTTTTTTTTTTTT
>NW_006921876.1:251820-258572 GCF_000298275.1 Orycteropus afer afer
GTCCAAGATTATCTTCTGTGTCTGTGTTAATTGGTTTCCCTTTTCTTTGTTGAAGAGGGTCTGTGCAATCCTTCTGCCTAGTCTGCCATCTTCCCAGAACCCTCCTGTAAAAAGACATCTTAAAACACAAAACCAAATCAAACCAAACCCACTGCCATCGAGTCGAGTCCGATTCATAGTGACTCCTCCTTGGGTTTCCAAGGTGATATCACTGGGGAAGTAGATTGCCCAACCTTCCTTCTGAGGAGTGGCTCGTGGGTTTGAACCACCAGCTTTCTGGTTAGCAGTCAAATGCCTTAGGCACTACTACTCTACCAGAGCTCCCTCTTAAAACACACAAAGCATTAATTGCACTATCCAATACTCTTTATCTTTGTTTTGTGACAAATATTCCAGACAGAGAAAAAACTCATTCATTTTGCACTGATATTTATCCAGTTGTTAAGAATGCCTCCCAAAGCAACCTCAGGTTGGGTGTTAAGATGCATGCTGCTTTATGTAAGTTCATTTCCTTTTATAACAACAAAAATATTTTGAATACTAGATTTGATTTTGGTTTTTGCTTTTGCTAATTCAGATTTTTAAATCCATTTAATGTTGAAATATTCCCACAATTACATATGTATCTCCTCTTTGCATTTCTCTGTTAAAGTATTTACAGAGAGCTGTAACTTATCGTGAATGTCCAAGCTTTGGAAAATGGCATACACCTTTAGGGGTAGTAATGGAATAACATAACATTCAGGACTCCTAGTAATAACTCTGGTAGTGTAGTGCCTAAGGCACTTGACTGCTAACCAGAAGGCTGGTGGTTCAAACCCACCAGCCACTCCTCGGAAGGAAGATGGGGCAATCTACTTCCGTAGTGATACTGCCTCAGAGACCCAAGGAGGGGTTGCTATGAGTTGGGTCCGACACAATGGCACATAACAACAACAACAGTAATCAGTAAGTACTCCTAGCACAACAGAGTCAAATGTCAAATTGCTAATTAAAGACTTATTTCACTTCAAAAATTTGTTATTTCTTGGAACACCACTCATAGAGTTTCTATAAAGTTTTCCATGTGTGTAAACTTATGATTATTTATTTTATTTGCAAGAATGAGTCAGTATTAGGCGCAGACAGGGTTACCAATAGACTCTTAAAACATGGCAAAGACTGGAAGACTGACTGACTACCCCTTAATGCTTCTCTCCTCTCTGCTTCTGTCCAACTTCCTGGAATCATTGATCTTTAACCTTCCCCTCCTTCGACCAGCATTTCCTGTTCTTGTTTTCAGTTTGGTGTCAGTAGATTTTTTCAAAGCATTTAAGGTCTGGATGTTGAGTGTTAAGCTTTAACTCTCTCAAGAGTCTTACAATACTACTTATAGTTGCTCAACTGTTTTTTCTCGGGATTTGGAAAAATATAAAATCTTTCTGAAAAATGTTGAGAAAAAATTTCTATATAAAATACTCCATGGATATTATACTGCTATAGGAAGAGACCCACCTGGCACAGGCTAATTAACAGGCCCAACTCAAAGTCTGTTACAAGTCTCTCTTCCACAGCACCACGACTGGAAGAAATATATGAATCTCATGGACCCCACTTATTCAGTTCCTCTCTTTCCTCCTGTCACCACTACCACCAGGATTCCTGTCTCTGTTTAGTCAATTCAACCCGACTCATCCAGAGCTGCCTGTTTCCTCTGCTTAAATTACTTTCTTGCTTCTCTCTGTAATCCCAACCCACACACAATCATCTCCACCTCAAACTATCCCATTTTCTCAGCAAAATCAGTATCAGCTACAAGCCTGGCCTAATCACCACTATGACAATTTAATTAAAGCAATTCAGACTAATGTCTGAGTCATACATAAATTTCCACTTACTATCAGTATGAAGTTGAAAATACTACTTCATCATACTGAGCCTTAATTTTTTCATCTATAAAATGGAGATAAAATTTCCCATTCATAATATTTTTGTGGAGATGAAATAATATAGGTAAAGCATAAAACTGTTAAGTGCTCTGAAATTATGAGTTTCCTTCTATCTTCTCCAAACAAGATAGCATTTGAATTTTAAAAGAAGAGCTATTTATTTTTCTTTATTGTGGTAAATATATATGTAACATTTTGCTTGCCATCTCAAAATTCTTCATCTGTACAATTCCATGGCATTTGTTGTTGTCATTTTGAGCATTCAAGTCAGGTCTAACTAGTAGTGACCGTATGTAAAACAGAAGGAAACATTGCCTGGTCCTGAGCTGGCCTCACAATCACTGCTATGTTTGAACCCATTGTTGCAGTCACTGCACCAATCCATTTTATCAAGGGTCTTCTTATTTACTGACCTGTCCTTTACAAAGCATAATGTCCTTCTTCAGGGACTGGTCCCTCCTGATAAGATGTACAAAATATGTAAGATGAAGTCTCGCCATCCTTGCTTTTAAGGAGGATTCTGGCTGTACTTCTTTGTCCTTCTAGCAATCCATGGAATATTCAATATTTCTAGCCAACACCATAATTAAAATGTATCAATTCTTCTTCAGTCTTTCTCATTCATTGTCCAGCTTTTGCATGTATATGAGGTAAGTGAAAATGTCATGACTTAAGTAAGGCATATCTCAGTCCTCAAAGTGACATCTTTGCTTTTAAAGAGGTCTTTTGCAGCAGCTTTGCCAAATGCAATATGTTACTTAATTTCTTGACTGTTGCTTCCATGGGTGTTGGTTATGGATCCAAGTAAGATGAAACCATTAACACCTTCACTCTTTCTCCATTTCTCATGATGTTGCTAATTAGTCCACTTGTGAGGATTTTGGTTTTCTTTATATTGAGATGCAACCCATACTGAAGGCTGTAATCTTTGATCCTCACCAGTTAAATGTTTCAAGTATTCTTCACATTCAACAAGCAAGATTGTGTCACCTCCATACCACAGTTGTTAATTAGCCTTTCTTCAATCCTGATGCTATGTACTTCTTCACATAGTGCAGCTTCTCAGATTATTTGCTCACCATACAGATTGAATAAGTATGGGGAAAGGATAAAATCATGACACACATTTTTCCTGATTTTAAATCATGCAGTAACCATTTGTTTTGTTTGAATGACTGCATCTTTAACTCTGTACAGGTTCAGCATTAAGTGTTCTAGAATTTTCATTCTTCTCAATGTTACTCATAAGTTGTTATGATCCACAAATATGATCCACATTTATTGAATGCCTTTCTATAGTCAATAAAACAGAAGTAAACATCTTTCTGGTATTCCATTTTCAGCCAAGATCCATCTAACATCATCAATGATGATGATAAACATCATGATTCCCTCAAAATCCAGATTTAGAGCAATGAAGAATATCAAGATGCAATGAAGAATATCATTGTTGATATCAGATGGATTTTGGCTGGTAGCAGAGAATACCCAAAATATGTTTACCTATGCTTTATTGACTAGGCAAAAGTATTTGACTGCGTTGATCATAATAAATTATGGATAACATTGTGGAGAATGGGAATTCCAGAACACTTAATTGTGCTCATGCAGAACCTGTACATAGGTCAAGAGATAGTCATTTGAACAGAACAAGGAGATACTGAATAGTTTAAAATCAGGAAGGGTGTTTGTCAGGGTTGCATCTTTTCTCTATACTTATTTAATCTGTATGCAGAGCAAATAATCTGAGAAGCTGGACAATTAAAAAAAAAATGGTATCAGGACTGGATGAAGACTTATTAATATCTTGCAATATACAAATGACAAAACCTTGCTTGCTAAATGTGAAGAGGGCTTGAAGCACTTACTGATGAAGATCAAAGACTGCAGCTTTCACTATGGATTACACAACAAAAGGAAAATAAAAATCCTGATAACTGGACCAATACACAACATCATGAGAAATGGAGAAAAGATTGAAGCTGTCAAGGATTTCTTCTGTCTTGGATCCACAACCAACACTTATGGAAGCAGCAGTCAAGAAATTAAGTAACATATTGTGTTTGGCAAATCTGCTGCAAAAGACCTCTTTAAAGTGTTAAAAAGCAAAGATGTCACTTTGAAGACTAAAGTGTGCCTGACCCAAATCATGGTATTTTCAATCACCTCATATTCATGTGAAAGCTGGATAATGAATAAGGAAGACTGAAGAAGAATTGATGCATTTGAGTTATGTTGTTAGTGAAAAACATTGAATATACTGTAGACTGCCAGAAAAATGAACAAATCTGTCTTAGATGCTCCTTAGAAGTAAGGATGGCAAGATTTGTCTCACATACTTGAACATCATGCTTGGCATGGTAGTTGAGATTGTGTGTCAACTTGACTGGGCTGTGGTTGGAGTGGCTGGGCAGCTGAACGCAGTTATTTCCCAAGATGAGATTGAATGTGATATACTCAACTCCAAGATGCAATCTGCTGTGAGCAGCTAATTATCTGCCTTCAGGATGTGGTCTGCTTCCAGTATATGAGACACTTTGAGAAAGGTCTTGAGCTTCTTGGCACATCTGGATCCTGCATTTGGCCGAGTCATCAGTGGCCTGCCATGTTGCTTGCCAATATTATGACTGTTTCTGGACTTGAACTAGTGGTCTGCCATGTTGCTTGCTAATTTTGGGAAAGTACCATTTTACTTTTCGATCTTGGGTTCATTAACCTCAACAGCCAGCAGCTGCATGAGTCAGAAAAACCCTGCAGCTCTAGTGGGCCTAGAATAGGAGGCAGAACTGAAGCCCAAGTTCAAGAGGCTTTTACCCGGCCCCTAGAGCTGGCACCACTCCTCGAAAGGAAGGTTGGGCAATCCTACTTCCATAGTGCTACTGCCTCGGAAACCCAAGGAGGGGTCGCTATGAGTCAGGGCTGACTCGACAGCACATAACAACAACAACAACAGAGCTGGCACTTTGAACTCAGACTTCTAGCCTCCAAAACTGGAAGAGAATAAATCCTTGTTTGTTAAAGTCATCCACTTTTGGTATGTCTGTTACAGCAGCACTAGAGAACCAAAACATTTAGTGAAGTACAGTGTCACCAAAAAAGGGAAGACCCTCAATGAGATGGAGTGACACAGTGGCTGCAGCAATGAGCTCAAACATAGCAATGATTTGAGGATGGTGCAGAGCCAGGCAGTGTTTAGTTCTGTTATACATAGGGTCACTGTGAAGCAAATGCAACTGGACAGCACCTGACAACAAACAATTTATAAACCCAAAACATGATGAATTGTCAGAAAATTACTTTCTTCTTGTTCACCAGCCCTATGTTAATTCCTGTAACTTCTACCCTGCATGTTTTCAAAGTAGGACTTGGATGGTGAGGGTTAGTCTACCCACACAATGCCTAGCCTACTGCCACTGTTCCCAGCCTGGCCTGAATAAATGCTCAATAAATGTTTGCCAAATTGAATTTCCTTCTCCCTCGATTAATCTGTAGCAGAAGCAAGGAATTGGCCACTCTGGGGTAGTTCCAATGCCCACGAGCTCCATGAGTCATGTCTTCAAAGGCCTTGCAGCAGCCACCCCCCTTCCTTTGTCTCTGACCTCTCCTGCTTCTTCAGCATGTTTATGGACATAATTACAGTGTGCTATTGATTTCCTGACAGCCGCCTTGATGTAACTATTTTACAGAATCAAGCTAATTTTATACATTGAGGTTTTTATGGTCCCTGGCAGACTCAACCTAAGAAGTCATTTTGGCTCCTCCTAGGGTGTTCCCGCCCCTTCTCAGAACAGATTCTCCCTGCACCTCCTTCCCAGAAGCCCAGCTGGGCTACACAGTAACCCCATAGCCTCTGTCTTCTCATTGTAGCCCCCATCTGATGGTGATGTGAGTCAGTGTGTCATGGGCCCTTGGCAACAGGGAGTTCCTGCAGCCTCCAATGAGTAAGTGGCAGTGTATCTGAGTGAAGATGGGTTTAACATTTATAGCCTCAGCCTGCCCTTTGCTTCCTTGCTGTTATTGGGTACCCTCCATTTGGCCCCCAAGTCATGGTGACCTCATGCACAATAAGATCATACTATTGGAGGTTGGGAGCTCTGGTAGCATAGTGCCTAAAGGCACTTGACTGCTAACCAGAAGGCTGGTGGTTCAAACCCACCAGCCACTTCTCGGAAGGAAGATGGGGCAATCTACTTCCATAGCGATACTGCCTCGGAAACCCAAGGAGGGGTCCCTATGAGTCAGGTCTGATTCGATGGCACATAACAACAACAACAACATTGGAGGTTGGGCAATCTACTTTGGTAGTGATACTGCCTCGGCAACCCAAGGAGGGGTCTCTATGAGTCGGGGCTTACTCAACAGCAAACAACAACAACACTACAACATTGGAGCTCTAGTGGCATAGTGCCTAAGGCATTTGACTGCTAACCAGAAGGCTGGTGGTTCAAACCCACCAGCCAGTCCTCAGAAGGAAGATTGGGCAATCTACTTCCAAAGTGATACTGCCTCGGAAACACAAGGAAGGGTCACTATGAGTCAGATCTGACTCGACAGCAGTGAGGTTTTTTGTTTTTTTTTTTTTGGATTATGATACATCAGGTTTTCATTGGCTGATTTGGTTTATTTTGGTGATTTTCAAAAGTATCTCACTAGGCCTTTCCTCCTAGTTTGTCTTAGTCTGGAACCTCCACCAAAACCTGTTCAGCATGATAGCAACACACAAGTATCCACTGAAAGACAGTAGTAGCTGTGCATGAAGTGCATTGGCTGAGGCTGACAACTTAACTCAGGTCTTCAGCATGGAAGGAAAGAGTTCTACCTCTG
>NW_006921876.1:258711-278263 GCF_000298275.1 Orycteropus afer afer
AAAAGAAAAAACCAAATTCACTGCCATCAAGTCAATTTGGACTCATAGCAACCTCCTTTGGGTTCTGAGCTGGCAAATCCTTAAGGAAGTAGATTGCCCAGTCTTTGTTCCACCGAATGGCTGGTGGGTTGAACCACCAGCTTTCTTATTAACAGTCAAGTGCCTAGGCACAATGCCACCAGAGGTCCTTTAAGGTACATAATCTTATCTAATCTGTATATCAATGCAATGATGGAAGTATTATGTCCATTTTACAGATGAGGAAAATGAGGTAAGAAAAGTAAAACAAATTGATAATACAAAATATTAAAAACTAGAATGTGGATACCCTTCACTGTGAGGATTTCCCATGTATGTTCTTTTTTATTTAGAGATAAAGAGCTGCAGAGCCAAGATTCAATTAGACTTTTCATTCTAAGTCTAGTGCCTTCTTTTCTACTCCATGACTTCCTTGCTGCTGCCTTTCTAATTTCTGTACATGGACTTCTCCTTCACATAGCTTGGTCTTAGCCATGCTTTTCCTACACATCCCAATATGATCCTCCCCCTTTCTCCATTCAACTCATATCTATCTTTGAAGGACCTCATTAAGGCTTTGCTCTACCAAGAAATCTTCCCTTACAATTCTATCCTTCAGTGAGTAAGGAGAGCCTTACTCTGAACACAGTGCACATACTGTCTATAATATTAAATAGTAAATGAAGTGGACATTCAATGAAGGTGAGTTCTATTCCCTTCATCTCTTAATGTAGTGGATCTGGATTAGTTGAACCCTCAGCATCCATTTCCCCTTTCCCTCTTCCCAGCAGCCCCCTTTTTCTGTTTGGATACCATGAGACATCAAGGAAGTTGAATTCACCCCTGATTTCAGAAGTGGGGCCCAAGACCAAGGCCAGTCCAATAAGTACACCTGTGTGACCTAAGGTGGTCCAATCAGAGTGTGCTTGCAGAGTATTGCTAGCAGTGCTGGGAAACAGACTTGCCATTATGGATTGAATTGTGCCCTCCCAAAATATGTGTTGAAATCCTAACCCCTGTAACTATGAATGTGACCCTGTTTGGAAATATGTTTTTCTTTTGTTATGTTAATGAGGCCATTCCAGTATAGGGTGGTTCCTAAATCCAGTCACTTCTGAGTAATAAAAATACAGACTAAACACAGAGATACACACATGGGAGAGACAGACATCAAGGAACACCAAAGAATGCCAAGGATCACCAACAGACACAGAAACAAAGAGAGAGCTTCACTGAAGGACTCAACATGTCTGTGACTCTGATTTGAACTTTTAGCCTCTAGAACTGTGAAAAATAAATTTCAGTTCTTTAAAGTTGCCCACCTATGGTATTCCTGTTATGGCAGCACTAGGTAACTAAAACACTTGTCTCTGCTGCATATGAAAGAGAAAGAGACAAGACAGCTCACAATGGAACCAACAGTGAGGAGGCAGAGTCAAGAAATGGAGAGGGAGAAAGCAGATCTTGGTCAAATTTTTTGAGTTACATGATCAAGCCTTGTCTGAAGCTAACAAACTCCTTCCTCCAGACTCTTCAGTTAGGGGATTTCTGCCCCTAAAGGAATCTCAGTGCATATGCTTGAAGAATGATGTTACTTCTTGACTCATATTAGTGCAGAAGCAGCAAAAAAACTCTCTATTCAGACTTCTCAATTTCTATGTGAGGAAACTAGGAATACATTTGGCTCCATTGGTCCTTTTATATGACTTGTTGAATTTTTGTTTTTCCTGCTTACAAATTAATGTATGTCCATTGAAGAAGCTTTTGAAATCTCATCCTGAATGATTTCTACTAATCACTAAGAGATGAAGGTTGAAGAATACAGTCTGCAGTATGGATTACATCTCAACATAAAGAAAACAAAAATCCTCACAACTGGACCAATGAGCAGCATCACAATCAATGGAGAGAAGATTGAGGTTGTCAAGGAATTCACATTGCTTGGTTCTACAATCGATGCCAACGGAAGCAGCAGTCAGGACATTAGACGTCGTGTAGCATTGGGAAAGTCAACTGCGAAGGAACTGTTTCAAGTGCTGAGGAGCAAGGATATCTCCTTGAGGACTAAGGTGCGCCTGACACAAGCCATGATATTTCCAATCACCTTGTATGCATGTGAGAGCTGGACAATGAATAAGGAAGACCGAAGAAGAGTTGATGCTTTTGAGTTGTGGTGCTGGCGAAGAATGCTGAAAGTACCATGGACTGCTAAAAGAACTAACAGATCTGTCCTGGAGGAAGTGCAGCCAGAATGCTCCTTGGAAGCAAGAATGGCCAGACTTCATCTCACCTATTTTGGTCATGTTGTAAGAAGGGACCATTCCCTGGAGAAGGATGTCATGCTTGGTAGGGTGGAGGGTCGACGAAAGAGGGGGAGGCCTTCAACGAGATGGATTGATACAGTGGCTGCGATGATGGGCTCGAGTATAGCAGGGATTGTGGGGCTGGTGCGGGATCGGGCAGTGTTTCGTTCTGCTGTGCATGGGGTCGCTATGAGTCAGAAACGACTCGACGGCACTTAACAACAACAACAACAATCACTAAGATGTGTTTACTTTTTAAAAAATTATTAGTGAGATAAAATTCATATAATGTAGAATTAACCATATTAAAGTGTGCAATTCAGTGGCATTTAGTACATTCACAATGTTGTGCAACTACCACCTCCCTCTACTTTCAAACTTTTCATCATCCCAAAAGAATACTTCTATCTTTTAAGTAATCACTCCTCGTTCTCTACTACCCACACCCCTTGACAATCACTATTCTACTTCCCAACAAGCACAGGCAAAGATGTTCAACTTCATTGATCATTAAAGAGATGCACAGAAAACCACAATAAGATGCCACTTCACACCCATTCGGATGACTATATATGTTGTTGTTGTTGTTATGTGCCGTCGAGTCGGCCCTGACTCGTAGCGACCCCTCCTTGGGTTTCCGAGGCAGTATCACTACGGAAGTAGGATTGCCCAACCTTCCTTCCAAGGAGTGGCTGGTGGGTTTGAACCGCCAGCCTTCTGGTTAGCAGTCAAGTGCCTTAGCCACTATGCTACCAGAGCTTATATATATATATATATATATATATATATATACTCACACACACACACGTACATACATACATACAATAAGACAAAGAGAAATAAAACCCCTCATACATTGCTGGTAACAAAAAATGCTGTGGTCATTGTAGAAAACAGTTCAGGTTGCTATGAGTCAGAATGGACTTGATAACAGTGAGTTTTGTTTTGTTTTGTTGATAGCTCTGGTGGGGCTATGGTTAAACCATTGGACTGCTAACCAAAAGTTTGGCAGTTTGAAACTAACAGCTGCTCCACAGGAAATAAATGAAGTAGTCTACTTCCATAAGGGAGCTCTGGTAGCATAGTGCCTAAGGCGCTGGACTGCTAACCAGAGGGCTGGTGGTTCAAACCCACCAGCAACTCCTCGGAAGGAAGATGGGGCAATCTACTTCTGTAGTGATACTGCCTTGGAAACCCAAGGAGGGGTCGCTATGAGTCGGGTCTGATTCGATGGCACATAACAAAAACAACAACACTTCCATAAAGATTTATAGCCTTAGAAACCCTATGCAGCAGTTCTACTTTGGTCTACTATGTCACTATGAGTTGGATTCCACTCATTGGCAATGAGGTTTTTTTTTTTTTTTTTGAATTAATGGCTATTCAAAAGAGTCAACCAGTGGCATTCTATGTTGTGGAGGATTGCCCTGTGCCTTGTAGGATGTTAGCAGCATCCCTGACTTCTACCTACTAGATGCCAATAGTACTCCCTTCCTGCATGCAACCAAAAATGTCTCCAGACATTGACAAATGTTCCCTGGAGGCAAAGTACCACAATGAGAAAAACTTCTTCAGAGCATTTCATCATGTGGCTATACCGAAGTGCATTTTTTTCAGTTCTCTATTGTTGTGTAGCTAGAATTTACAGAAAAGAAAAGTGTTAGATGACAGTTGCACTGTGATATCCTTACTGTTATCACTTCAGTGGAAATTCCTTTTTCACCATTACATACAGCTTAAAGAAAATAAAAATTCTCACAACGGGATCAATATGTAGTAACAATGATGAATTGAGAAAAGATTGAAGTTGTCAAAGATTTTATTTTACTTGGATCCATAATCAACATCCATGGAAGCAGCAAAATATTCTTTCTTGGAAGAAGAAACACAGCCAGAGCGAGGATGGCAAGACTTCACCTCACACACTTTAGATGTATTATCTGAGGGACCAGGCCCTAGAGAAGAACATCATGCTAGGAAGTCAGCAAAAAAGGAAAAGATGTTCAACAAGATGGAGTGACACAATGGCTGCAAAAAATAGGCTCAAACATAGCAACAATTGTGAGGATGGTGCAGAACTAGGCACTGTTTTGTTCTGCTGTATGTGGGGTCACCAAGTTGGAACTGACATCACCAAGATGGCACCTAACAATAACAACATGTAACATTGAACTATTATTTTGAGATAAATTATCTCTTTTTTACATTAACTTGTATTAAATTTTCTACCAAGAAATTTTTTGAATGGTTGTTAGTTTCTCAAATATCTTAGGACACCAACTGAAATTTTCTCTGCCTCAATTTACTCCTGAATTATATTGATAGAATTTCTAAATATGAATTTTCTTTTTTTCTTGAGAGGACCTCTGGTGGCATAATGGTTAAAGCATTCAGCTGCTAACCAGAAACTTCTATTTTTTAAGTAATCACTCCTCGTTCTCTATTACCCACACCCCTTGACAATCACTATTCTGCTTTCTGTCTCCAACAAGCACAGGCAAAGATGTTCAACTTCATTGGTCATTAAAGAAATGCACATCAAAACCACAATAAGATGCCACTTCACACCCATTAGAATGGCTATAAAAAAAAAAGTGATAAGATGTGGAGAAATAAAACCCTCGTACATTGCTGGTTCGGAAGGAAGGTTGGGCAATCCTACTTCCGTAGTGATACTGCCTCGGAAACCCAAGGAGAGGTCGCTATGAGTCGGGGCCGACTGGACGGCACATAACAACAACATAACAACAACAACATTGCTGGTGGTGACACAAAACACTACAGTCACTATGGAAAACAGTTCAATAGTTCGTCAGAAAGTTAAACATACAATTATCCTATGACATAGCAATTCCACTCCTAGATATATACCTAAAATAAGTGAAAACATATGTCTATGCAGAAACTTTTTCCATGAATGTTTCCACCAAAAGGTGGAAACAACACAAATGTCCATCAGTAGATGAATGGATAAAAACTTATGGTATATTCATATGATGGATTATTATTCAGACATAAAAAGGAATGAACATATACTACAATTTAGATGAACCTCAAAAACATTATGCCAAGTGAAAGAAGTCAGACAAAAATGGCCACATATTATATTTACTTTCATTAAAAATATATTTATAGCATTTTATAAAATTTAGATCATGCTGACTTGGACCTTGAAGACAGAATTTCTTTTTCCCAGTTTCTGCTCTGGAGCTCTGGTGGCATTGTGCCTGAGGCATTTGACTGTTAACCAGAGGCTGGCAGTTCAAACCCACCAGCCCTCCTTAGAAGGAAGATTGGGCAACTACGTCCATAGTGATACCACCTCAGAAACCCAAGAAGGGGTCACTATGAGTCGGATCCAACTCAAAGGCAGTAAGTGTGTTCATGTGTGTGTGTAATTTTAAATCCTACTTTATTAACTTAATGTTGGCAATCTAGTAGAGTTGTTTAAAAAAGAAAAAAAAAGGGGGGGTGCGGGGAGCACCCAGATGCCAGGTTGCCTGGATTCAAATCCTGTCTTTATGATTAGCATATGTGTGATTTTGGGCAAGTTATAGAAATCTCTCCATGTCTCAATCTCTTCATATGTAAAAAGGATATAACAATAGCACTTAATTTATAAGGTCCTTTGAGGATTAAACAAAATTAAATAAAGTATTGTGTGATGCCTGGTATATAAGAGCTCAATTTTGGACAAGTTGAATTTAAGATGTATATAGCTCTGGTGGTTCTGGTGACATAGTGTGTAAAGCATTTGATTGGTAACCAGAAGGTTGGTGGTTGAAACCCACCAGCCACTCCTTGGAAGGAAGGTTGGGCAATCTACTCCCGTAGTGATACTGCCTCAGAAACCCAAGGAGAGATCACTATGAGTCGAATCCTACTCCACTGAAGTGAGTTTGGTTTGGTTTGGGTTTTGAATAATAGTAATAACAATAATTTAGGAGTGGGCCCATAGATAGAAACTCAAATTTAATAAGTTATTACTCTTGGTAATGTGTCACATGATTCTTAGGCTTTCTTCATTTTTTTTCCCCCTTTCTTTTTTCTGATTGTTCTTCTAACAGGTTAGTAGTAATAGATTAGTCTTCAATTTCACTAATTCTATCTTCTGTTAATTCAATTCTACATTTTTGCCCTTGAAATTCATTATCTATTTCTGAAATTTTAGTACTAATCATATGGATTTCTATTTGTTGTTTTCATGTGATTTCTAATTTTCCTTTTATTTTATCCATTTGTTCTTATATTATCTTCCTGGATTTTTCTTTAGTTTTACCTGTGTTCTCTATGATTTTGTTTATGATTTCCTTGGTATGGTCTTTCTTTTCCTTGATGTCTCTCTTTACCTACTGAAAGGAAATATGTATAATTCTTTTGAATTCTTATCAGGTAGTTCCTATAGCATTTCTTTTCCTGGAATATTTTCTGGCCCTGTATTTTAATCACATGTTTGAGCCATATTTTCATGTTTTTTTTGGAGGGCAGTGGGAAGAAGGCATGTAATTGAAGTTGTCTGTTATCTTTAATTCACTGTGGTATTATTATATTAGTTTGTTGATTGTATATAAGATGACTGTATATAAGATTGTATGTAAGTTTAGGACCAGGCCCCTGGACAAGGCAAGTGGGTGTGCATCACAGCTTGGGCCTTCTGGGGCAGCTTCATTTAAGACCAAGCCCCCAGGCCAGGAAAGTGGGCACATAGCATGGCTCAGGCCTTCTGGGCCTTTTTATTTAAGGCCAGGCCCAGATAGGCAGAAAGGTGAGCAGAGAGGTTAGGAACAACTAAGGGAGATGAACTTGTCTGCCAGTTTGTCATACTCTGGTGGCTGCATGTTACTATGAGGATGGAGGCTATGCCACCAGGGTTGCAAAATGCCACCAGGGTTACCCATGGTGGACTGGTTTCAGCAGAGCTTCCAGACTATGACAGACTCAGAAGAAGGAAGAGGCTATCCACTTCTCAAAGAATTAGACAGGGAAAACCTTATCAGTAGCAGTGAAACACTGTCTGATATATTACTGGAAGACATTATGAACAGACCTGAAACATTGTCCAATATAGTGCCAAAAGATAAGACCATCAAGTCAGAAGGCACTCAAAGAAGAGTTGACTCTTCAGAGTAGAGACAACCTTCATGATTTGGATGGAGTAAAGCTTTTGGGACTTCCATTGGCTGGTATGGCACAACTTAAAATGAGTAGAAACAGCTGCAAATATCCATTAATAATAGGAACATGGAATGTATGAAGGATGAATCTAGGAAAACTGGAAGTTGCCAAAAATGAAATGGAACACATGAAGATAAATATCCTAGGCATTAGCATAGTGCCAAAGGCATTTGACTGCTAACCAGAAGGCTGGTGGTTCATACCCATGAACCACTTCTCAGAAGGAAGATTGGGCAATCTACTTCTGTAGTGATACTGCCTCAGAAACCCAAGGAGGGGTTGCTATGAGTTGGATCCTACTCAAAGCAGTGAGTTGAGTGAGCTGAAATGGACTGGTTTTGGCAATTTTGAATCAAACAACCATATGATCTACTATGCTGGGAATAATAAATTGAAGAGGAATGGTTTGGCATTCGTTGTCACAAAGACTGTTTCAAAATCTGTCCTGAAGTACAGTGCTGTCAGCGATAGGCTAATACCCACATAGCTACAAGAAAGACCAGTTAAAATTACTATTATTCAAATCTATGCACCAACCACCAAAACCAAAGATGAGGAAATTGAAGATGTCTATGAACTTCTGAAACTGACTGAACATGCAATCAAGATGTGTTGATTAGAGGACTTCTGGTAAGATGGAGGAATAGGCAGACAAGCAACACAGACACTCTTCAACAAAGAAAACAGAAACTAATTGACAGAGATACAGAAGATAATCCTGGAGCCCTGATCTTTGAAAGGAAATATACAGAAGTGGATTAGGCATCAACTAGTGGAAAAACCTGAACAAAAACAGTGAGTATGGAGATGGTCAGAGCAGTGGAATGTCAGCTACTCTGACAAGACCAGCAGCCTGAATATTTCCAGGTGGTGTTAAGACCTGAGCATTGACGTAAAGATCATCTCTGGTCTCCAAGGGCTGCAGGAATGATTGCGCTGGTGGCCTATGACTAGGAAGGGAAACAGCATAGAGATATACAACCTGAGCTGTGGACTTTTAGCTGTCCAGAGAGTGCAGCTATTATAAATGTTTACAAGAAGTAGCCATTTTGGATATTATAAGTGACCAAGGGCACAGCCATTTTGAATCTTTACAAGTGGTGGCCATTTTGGATTTTAAAGTGACAGCATTCTAATTTGGATTTCAGGGACCTAAGAATAAGCTCCATTTGCCAAGGAAGGCAGGAACATATGGGAGGCTGACAATGGGAATGGAGACAGGTGGTGAATGTATAAGTGCTGCCAAATAGCAAATAGAGAAGCACAGTACAGTACCCAGGTTACACAGATAACATACAAAGGAAACAAAAATTGTGGGAAAGTCACTCCAACATACAATCACCAATTAAATATAAACACAAAAATGTCACAATGCACTGGAGACAACAGACCATCACAGTGCACACAAAGAAGTAAGATAAAGCAGGAGAAACAAGGAACCAAGATACAGACCCAAAACACATCCCTGAGGAAGATACAGCATTGAAATTCCCTGATAAGGAATTGAAAATAATTATATTCAGGTGCTTTCAACAAACTGAGAGACAGATCAAGGAAAACACTGGCAAAATTGAGGAAAACAGAGAAAACCTTAGAACAATTTTAAAAGACAATATAAGAACAAAATGACAAAATAAATGAAAAATTAGAAATGATACAAAATCTACAGATAGAAATCCAGAAGATTAGTACTAAATTTTCAGAAGTAGATTACACATTGAACAGAATTAAATCAATAGAAGACAGAATTAGTGAGATGGAAGGCAAATACCGCAATACTTCTTTGGAAACGGATCAATCAGAATAAAGATCAAAACAAAATGAAGAAAGCCTAAGGTTCATGTGGGATGCCATCAAGAGGAATAACCTATGTGTAATCAGAATTCCAGAACAGGAAGAGACAAATAAAACCAGAGAAAATTGTTGAAGATTTGTTGGAAGAGCATTTTCCTGGTATGATGAAAGAGGAGAATATACCCATTCAAGAAGTCCAAACAAGCCCAAACAATATATCCCAAAAGAAAATCACCAAGACATATCATTATCAAACTCATCAAAACCAAAGACAAAGAAAGAATCCTGATAATAGCACAGAAAAAAATGAAAAGTTACCTACAAAAAACAACCAATAAGACTAAGCTCAGATTTCTCAGCAGACAACATGCAGGCAAGAAGACAATAGGATAGTATATATAAAACGCTGAAAGAAAAAATTTTCCAACCAAGAATTATATACCCAGCAAAATTGTCCCTTGGATATGGTAATGAAATTAGGAGATTTTCAGATAAATAGAAATTAAGGGAATTTGTTAAAACCAGACCAACCTTACAAAAGATGCTAAAGGAAGTCCTTTGGACAGAGAACCAACAATACCAAGAAACAACTGACCATTAACACACATGATGACATAACCCAGAAACCAATCCAGTTATAGAAGTATCCAAGGTAAATAAGCCTACAAGATTGTAAACAGGGAATCAGAGACATCAACTGACAAATGAAGACAACTACAAATGAAGAAGAGGGAAAAATTGTGTAATTACATAACTTATAAATGGTAGGGAAGTCAAGACAACTACAAGAAAGAACAGACTGTGCTAAACTTGGGAAGAAAATAATAAATCACAGGGTAACCTCAAAGAAAAATGATAAACCTTCATATCAAAATAAAAAAGAGGACCAGCTCAAATATTTAGCAAATACTAAAACAATAGCAATGAAGGAAGTGATAACATGATTCATAAACAAAATGAGCTCAGCACAGAAAAGTATATGAAACAAAGAAATTGACACCATGAAAAAGCACATAACAAAATGGCAGCAACAAATTCATACTTGTGGATAATTACATATCTGGCAAGGGACTTATCTCTAAGATTTATAGAAAACTCCAATGCCTCAACAGCAAAGGGATTAACAATCCAATTGAAAAATGGGCAGAAGACATGAATAGACACTTCACCAAGGAGGATATTCAGGTAGCCAGCAAATACTTGAAGAGATGCTCATGATCATTGGACATCAGAGAAATGCAAATCAAAACAACAATGAGAAACCATCTCACCCCAGCACTGATGGCAAGGTTGAACAAGACAGAAAATAACAAATGCTGGTGGGGATGTGGAGAGATTGTGATTCTCATACACTGCTGGTAGGACTGTGAAGTGATACAACCACTGTGAAAAGCAGTGTGGTGGTTCCCTAGAAAGCTGCAATTGGAGATGCCATTTGAACCAGCAATCCCATTACTAGGTATACATCCTAGGGAGGTGAAAGCTAGGACAGGAACAGATATATGCATACTCATGTTTATCACAGCACTATCTACAATAGCAAAAAAATGGAAACAACCTATGTGCCCATCAACAGAAAAGTGAATGACCAAACTATGGTACATACACACAATGGAATGTTATGCAGCACTAAAGAGTAATGTAGAGGCTGCAAAACACCACATAGCATGGATAAACTTGGAGGACATTATGCTAACTGAAATAAGGCAATCACAGAAGGACAAATATAGTATTAGTTCATTGTTGTGGAGAGTCAAGGAAAAGTTTATATATGGAGAGAAACTTTCTTTGTTGGTTGCCAGGGTTGGGAGAGGAAGGGAGGGAAAACTCCAACAACAAAAACAAAAAAAAAGCATTGACCTATGCCACTTTAGTTTTGTGTATTTCACTGTACATAAATTATATTTCAATAAAATGCCAAAAATATATATATACGTGTGTGTGTGTGTGTTGATTATCACTGGTGACTGGAATGCAAAAGATGGAAATGAAGAAGAGTCATCAGTAGTTGGAAAATACGGCCTTGGTGATAGAAATAATGCAGGAGATTGCATGATAGAATTTTGCAAGACCAATGACTTATTCATTGCAAATACCTTTTTTTCAACAACATAAGCAATGGCTATATACATGGACTTTGCCAGATGGAATACACAGGAATCAGATTGACTACATCTGTGGCAAGAGATGATGGAGAAGTTCAATAACTTCAGCCAAAACAAGTCCAGAAGCTGATTGTGGAACAGACCATCAACTGCTCATATGTTCAAAATGAAGCTGAAGATAATTCAAATAAGTCTATAAGAACAAAAAATATGACCTTGATAATATCCCTCCTGAATTTAGACACCATCTAAAGAATAGATTTGATGCATTGAACACCAATGACCAGAGAAATTGTGGGATGACATCAAGAACATCGTCCATGAAGAAAGCAAGAGCTCATTATAAAGACAAGAAAGGAAGAAAAGACCAAAATGGATTTCAGAGGAGAATCTGAAACTTGCCCTTGAGTGAAGAGTAGCTAATGCAAATAGAAGAAATGATGAGATGAAAGACCTGAACAGAAGATTTGAAAGAGAGCTCAAGAGGACAAAACCAATTATTAAAATAAAATGTGCAAAGACCTGGAGTTAGAAAACCAAAAGGGAAGAACACACTCAGCATGTCTCAAGCTGAAAGAACTGAAGAAAATATATAAGCCTCAAGTTGTAATACTGAAAGATTCTATGGGCAGAATATTGAATGATGCAGGAAACCTCAAAAGAAGATGGAAGTAATATACAGTCACTGTACCAAAAAGAATTGGTCAATTTCATCCATTTCAGGAGGTCGCATATGATCAAGAACCAATAGTATTGAAGGCAGAAGTCGAGGCTGCACTGAAAGAATTGGTGAAGAACAAAGCTCCAGTAATTGATGGAATACCCCTTGAGATAATTCAGCCAACGGATGCTGCACTGGAGACACTCATTCAGCTATGCCAAGAGATTTGAAGACAGCTACATGGCCAACTGACTGGAAGAGATCCATATTTGTACCCATTCCATAGAGAGGTGATCCCATAGAATGTGGAAATTATTGAACAATATCATTCATATCAAATGCAAGGAAACTTGCTAAGATAATTCAAAAATGGTTTTACATCAGTATATTGTCAGAGAGCCTCCTGAAATGCAAGCTGGATTCAGAAGAGGATGTGGGATGAGGAATATCATTGCTGATGTCAGATGGATCTTGGCTCAAAGTAAAGAATCCAGAAAGATGTTTACTTGTGTTTTATTGACTGTGCAAAAACATTTGATTGTATGGATCATAACAAATTATGGGTAACATTGAGAAGAATTTGAATTCCAGAACGTGTGATTGTATTCATGAAGAATCTGTACATAGATCAGAAGGCTGTCATTTGAACAGAGCAAGGGGATACTGTATGGCTTAAAATTAGGAAAGGAGTGTATTAGGCTTGTGTCCTTTCACCATACTTGTTTAATTTGTATGCTGAGCAAATAATCCAAGAAACTGGATTACGTAAAGAAGAACGTGGCATCAGGATTGGAGGAAGAATCATTAACATCCTGTGATATACAGATGACACAACTTTGCTTGCTGAAAGTGAGGATGATTTGAAGCACTCACTGATGATGATTAAAGACTACAGTGTGCAGTATGGATTACACCTCAATATAAAGAAAACAAAAATATTCACAACTGCTCCAATAAACAGTTTCACAGTGGATGGAGAAAAGAGTGAAGTCATCAAAGACTTCATATTACTTGGTTCTACAATCATCACCAATTGAAGCAGCAATCAAGACATCAGATGATGTATTGCATTGGGCATATCTGCTGCAAAAGACTTCTTTCAAGTGATGAAGAGCAATGTTATCTCTTTGAAGACTAAGTGTGCCTAACCCAAGTCATGGTATTTTCAATCACCTATTATGCATGTGAAAGCTGGACAACAAATAATGAAGACCAAAGAAGAGTTGATACTTCTGTGTTGTGGTGTTGGAGAAGAATGCTGAAAGTACCATGGACTTCTAAAAGAACTAACAGATCTGTCCTAGAAGAAGTGTAGCTGGAATGCTTCTTGGAGCAAGAATGACCAGACATTGTCTCACCTATTTTGGTCATGTTGTCAGGAGGTACCATTCCCTGGAGAAGGATATCATGCTTGATAAAGTGGAGTGTCTACAAAGAAGGGGAAGGTCCTCAACGAGATGGATAGACAGAGTGCCTACAATGATGGACTCAGGTATAGCAAGGATTGTGAAGCTGGCACAGGACCAGGCAGTGTTTCATTCTGCTGTGCATAGGGCCACTATGAGTTAGAGATGGCTCAACAGCACCTAACAGCAACAGCGATATAAATTTGCTTCACCTTGTTTTCTTTCTTTTCATATCCTCAGGAAAAAGGGGAGGAATGCTACTCTGCCACATTGTCATAACTGGGATGGCCCACCACTTTTCTCTGGGTGAATTTGGTAGTGGTTGGAAGTGTCCATGAGTCTCTAATCACACCATGCAAAGTAGCTATAGATAAGCTCACCAGGTGTTAGCCCCATGTCAGCAGTCCAGTGGTGCTGTACTGGGTGGTGGCATTATTCCAATGGTTGGGGAGGCAGGTGTGATGAGTATGGCTAAGTAGGTTCTCTGGTTCCCAGCTAATGGGGGTGGGGGAAGATGCTGAGATGGAACAGGGATAAGAAAAAAAGAAAGAACAACTAATGGGGATGAGAAGAACTAAGAAAAAGAAAAAAAGCAGCACAGTATTGGTGCAAATAGTAGCCACCAAACACAGCTGCAGCAAGAACATGGAGCTCACTCCAGAGGATGCACACTACCAACCTCATAAAGGTGGGGATGGGTGTTGCTGACCATGGAGGTAAGAGGTGTCAGTGTGCTCAGTCTGGGGATCACGTACTGCCACCTGTGGAGGAAGAGGAGGCAGGTATTGCTGACCATTGAGGCAGTGTGGATGGGGAATCCACTTCAAAGGATCAAAGTGGAGGGGGGGGGGAGAGGAGGAAGACAAAAATAAAGAAAGAAAAAAATGAAAGGGTAAAGAGGGAGGAACAGGAAGGAAGGAAAGAAGGAAGAAGGAAAGAAGGAAGGAAGGAAGGGAGGAAGGAAAGAAAGAAAAATGGAGCAGTCCTGGAGCAAGCACTAGCCACAAACATGGCTGCAGGGGAAGTGCAGTGCTTGCTCCTTGGGGGCACACACTGCCAACTGAGAGACATGATGGCAGGCACTGCTGACCATGGAGACAGTGGGGATGGGGCATTTGCTTCACAGGATCAAAACAAACATGGAAAGGGGAAGAGGACAAAAAGAAATTAATGAAAAAAGAAAAAACAAAGGAGGTGTAAGGGAAGAGTATGAAGAAAGAAAAAAAAAAAAAAAACAGTGGTACAAGTGCTAGCCACCAAACTGCTGTTACAGCAATGTGGGGCTCACTCCACTGGAGCACACACCACCATCCAAGGAGGTGCAGGGGTAGGCGCTACTGACTGAGAAGATGGCAGGGGTGGGGCACCCACTCCCCAGGAGATGAAAAATGGGGAGGGGAAAAAGAGTAGCAAAAAAGAACAGGGGAAAGAAGGAAGAAATAAGAAGAAATAAGGAAAGGGGGCACAGTACTGTCATTTGGTGTGGATTTCACCAGCTGCCAGGAGGGTGTAGGCCATACATCTGGTCACTGGGAGATTTGTGGGATAGGACTGGGAAGAAATCACACCTTTCTTGTCATTGATCACCAGTGTTGGTGTTGGTGTAGTCCTGGATAAATGGAGCTAGTTACCTGGTTCCTGCTTTGATCAGAACACTTTGCAATAACTCAAAATGGCCATGTTGTGCTGGACCCATTGGCAATTCATTGCTCCATATGCCTAATTGTTTACTGTTTTTGCTCAGTCTCTTCCTCTAATTGGTGCTTGATCTATTTCTTTATCCTTTCATTTGGACTTTTGGGTTTGTGTATTGTTATCCATAACCATTTCACTTATTTTCTCAGATCTTTGTTGTGGAGGGTGTGGCTAGTATATCTGCTACTCCACCTTGATCATCATCTTGGAATGTATTTTTAAATACCTTTCTTCAGGAAGGAAACAATGCAGTTACATATTCTGAATGCTTATCTTTCTGAAATTGTTTTTCTTATGTTCAAAACTGATTGACAGCTTGACTTAATAGAAAACATTTGAATCATGATTGTTTTCCCTCAAAACTCTGTAGCCCTTTATGCTAGAATGACTAAATGCTTTAATAAACAACCTCAAAATCTCAGTGGCTTAATACTTGCTTTTTGATTTGGGGTTTTAGCTGGCAACCTTCCACCAGATGAGTCAGAAACACAACCTCTTTCCATTGTCATCTAGGAGTCCTCCACTGTGCCTTCTGCATCTCACTGACCAATTAACAAAGAAAGAAGAAAGAAAAGAAGACAATAACAGAACTCACAGAAATTTTTAGGGGTCAGTCTCTGCCTACAATCCATCAGCCACAGCTAGTGGTGTAGCCCAACTAGATTTAAGGGGGCTGGGAAATTTTCTCTTCCTCTGTTTCTAGGGCCAGGAGCTCTGGTGGCATAGTGCCTAAGGCATTTGACTGCTAACCAGAAGTCTGGTGGTTCAAACCCACCAGCCACTCCCTGGAAGGAAGATTGGGCAATCTATTTCCATAGTGATACTGTCTCAGAAAGCCAAAGAAGGGTTGCTATGAGTCGGGTCTGACTGGATGGCAGTGTGTATGTGTATATGTATGTTTCTAGGACAAAAGTGAAATGGTGTGATGACACAGCCTTGTCTGTGTCACATATTGTTCTATAGTCCTTGGGTATTTACAGAGAATTTTGAGGTCACTTTAAATTAAATGTTGGTATATATTTAAATGGTTTGCTTTATTTTTTCTTTGAAAGTGTTTGTCATATTTTTTTAATTCAAAAATTTAGCTTGGATGTGTACAGATGCAGTTCTCTTTAAGTTTAGTTTGCCTGAATATTTAGACCATTTTGCAATACACATTTTATTCAGTTATGATTTTGTTGTTTCTGTATAAATTGCTCTAGTTTATTCCTCAGCAATACCTATAATTCTTAGATTGAATCTCCTCTCTACCTCATGTCTATTATCTCTTCATCACTTTCATCCCCATTCTTTTCTCTCTGAATACAAGGAGAATTTGTTCCTCTCATCCATGATGTGAATTTTAGCAGCATTATCTCCTGTCTTTACTAACTGCCATATAAATTTTATTTATTCTGTTACATTTATGCATCCTACAATTTCATTTATATTTCAGTCATCTTCTTTCCAAACCATTCTCATCTTTACCTATCTTTCTCCCTATAGTTTCTATTTCCATTGCCTTTTATCTCATATCTTTAAGGTGTTGTCCCTTCTGTCAGTGTTGGATTACCCAACAAGCTTACTTGTGCTTCCTTACTAATCTGTAGTGAACAGCTTCACATCTTTTCACAATAGGACATTTTTTAGAAGTTTCTGCTTCTAGATATGGCTGGCATCTCTTTCACCCAAACCCATAGCACTTTCCTACAGAATCAAAGCCTCTTTTCAAATTTACAGTCCCTGACAGAAACAGAGTACCCAGTAAGCAAGGTAAACACAGGTTTACATGTGCTTATTACTCATCTATAATGAACAGTTTCACACGTTTTTCACCACATCAAAGAAACTCATGAGAAACTGTTCACTACAGATTAGTAAGTAAGCACAAGTATGCCAGGTGCTTACCTTGTTTATTGGGTAATCTGCCCCTGCTTTCTGTTCATTCATTTTCAAATATGACATAAACCACCCAGACCAGTGGTTGTTATCAGGCAAAACAAGAAGTTTGCCCTCGGCCTTGCACACTCGTTAGTTGAGTAGGGCTAAAGATAGTTTCAACATCAAATATCAACAGTGAGTCTCACCCTTTCATGTCCAAGTAGTATTCAGCACAGAAGCAGAGAGCCCAAGCTTTGCAAGAGATCATGAAGCTGCTGACACAACCTACTTCATAGCACACTGTGGTGTCCTGGACAAAAACACAAATACTACACTGATTAAAGGCTACACATCAGCCAATCAGCACTTGGGCATGAATCCACTTCTTCATGTATAGCTAGAAGACATCAATTCCAGGGCTACCAGCTCAGTGGAGGCTTCCCTGAGTCTCACAAGATAATCAAGTGATTTTCACAAGGGCAAAGAGTATGTCTCTCAACAGATACTTATCTTGCAAATTCAACAAAGATGTGTGGAGTGTTCACCTGTTACCCAAAGCAAACTTTAGCTGGGTCTTCCAAATGTGCTTCCCTTTAGCACCACACTTGGTTTTCCTGCATCACACTGGTAATGGAGTAAGAATACACTAATAGGGAACATTTAATGTAATAAAAATCTAGGTTCCAGTCTAGTTGCCCTTGAGTCAATTCAGACTCATGGTGACCCAATGTGTATCAGATAGAACTGTTCTCTGCAGGGCTTTTCAATAGCTTAATTTTTGGAAGCAGATCTCCAGCCTTGCTTCCAACGTGTCGCTGGGTGGATTGGAACCTCCAATCTCTCAGTTAGCAACTCAGAATGGTTAATTGTTTTTATACCATCCAAGGATTCCAAAATCTGGGTTAACCTTCTCATCTCTCACAATTAAGGTTTTCTATTTTCCATTTTAACTCTCCGTGTAAAGCCAAATCATTTTTTTTTTTTCTGATTCCTAGATATCATACAAGTGCTTTAGTAAGCACTAGCCAGGTATTGTTGAATAAATGGATAGCTGTTTAAGAAACAAACCAACTAAAGCACCCTGCCTGACTGTAATTGTCATAATTGGCTCCCCTTTTGTTTTCTCCTTGGGTGAAACAGTTGGGGACTCTGAAATTCCTCTTGTTGTAACTGTCAGGACAGCTGTTCATGGGAGACATCTTTTGAGTTCCCCAAACTGAAGCATTCAGCAAGTTGGACCAGCCACCATTGCCCTGGGACATCTTTAGTGCCACCTGTCTACTGCCCCAGCCCTCTCCTAGTCTTTGCCAGTTGCAGTTACCGCCACCTATCAGTCTCCACTTCCATTGAACATTTGCTGCCACAACCATTCCTTATACTTCTTTCCCATCCAGTTTCCTGGGCATGATGTTTCTTGTCACTACCTAGCCCCAGCCACTGTCCAACTCTGTTGTTATGTACCATCGAGTTGGACCCAACTCATAACGACCCCTCTTGGGTTGCCGAGGCAGTATCACTACGGAAGTAGATTGCCTAACCTTCCTTCCAAGGAGTGGCTGGTGGATTTGAACTGCCAGCCTTCTGGTTAGCAGTCAAATGCCTTAGGCACTGCGCTACCAGAGCTCTAGTTACAGTTATTGGTCTTTATCATGGGTCTTATCCACTTCTCTTTCAGGGGAACAAGAGAAGTCAACTTTGCTCCAGGTGTAGACACTCCTAGGTGTAGAGACATGGAGAACAGAGGAAAGACTGGGGTCAGGATTAGAGACTCACAGTGAAGAATGGTGTGCTCTGTAAAAATGGCAGACTGTCAGCCTTTGAGCTTTCAGGTCTGACAGCTAAATATGTGATCAAGGCAACAATGTGACATGGTGACAGGTGCCTCTGACATAAATACAAGCCAGAATTTAATGAGGATGTTGCCTAACCACCAGCAAAATCCCAGGCAGGGTGCCCTGCGTGATGCAAACTGAAGATCAGGCAGGCAGTCCTTATTCCTGATCAAGGTCACTTCTTCATGGGGCCAGGTAATGAGTCTAGAGGGATAAGGATGACAGCATGTTTATGAGTTGGTATAAGAAGCACTAACAAAGAAGTGTGAAAACTGACACATAGCCCTAGGTCTTCCATTAATTAGCTGTGCAATTTCAAAATAGTATTAACCCCTCTCAACTTTGGTATATTGTGCTGTGAAATGGGATAATAATATTTTTTCTATTGGTTTAATTAAGACCTGTTAGTCCCTACCCTACAGCCTTCTCTACCCCTCTCTGAAGGCTACTTAACCACAATCCACAGACAAAATCCCAGCCCAGGTATGAAAGCTAAATTTATCTTTGGTTAGTATTTAAGAGCCCTAATTTAATAATAATTATGATAGTGGTAATAATGGGAACAAGCAAAGCTATGATGTAGCACACTTGTCTAACTTCTTTATATATATTAGTAATTTAGCCACTCCTCGGAAGGAAGATGGGGCAATCTACTTCCGTAGTGATACTGCCTCAGAAACCCAAGGAGGGATCGCTATGAGTT
>NW_006921876.1:278468-285665 GCF_000298275.1 Orycteropus afer afer
TAGTTACCTCTTCCCTGTGTCCTTCCCTCCCAAGCACTCCTACCCTCACGCTATCTTCCTGTGCAAACACCATCCTTCTCTTCTCCCACAGTTGACCACTCCAAGGAGTGTATCTACCTAATGTAAATGTTCATGCCATGTGCCTGTCTAATGTTTGGCTGGAAGCCACAGGAGTGAGCTCAGTTCCAGGCCTGAAGGGTAGGTTGGAGCCATAGTCTCAGGGGTCTCACAGGACTCTATCATACCAGCAAACCTGGTCATGTTTCATGATTCTGAATTCTGTTCCACATTATTCTCTCACTCTATCCAACATCTCCTGCACCAATCCCCTTCAAGTGGTTGACAGTGGTAGTGGTGCACAGTCTAGTTCTTCTGGTCTTATGGTCATATAGGCTGGGGATCATGTGGTCTACTAGTCCTTTGGAATAATTGTTTCCACATGTCTTTGCTTTTCTTCATTTTTCTTTGCTCTGGACAAGGAGAGACCCATTGTTGTATCTAGATGGCTGCTTGCAAGCTTTTAAGACCCAGTTGCTACTCACCAAGTAGGATGTAGAACAACATTTTTTTGTAGTATATTTTGACAATTGAGCTTGATGTGGCCTGCAATCATGGTCCCAAGCCCACAGATCCAACTACTTTCTCCCTCATTGTAGCTGGCTGTGGCTAAGAGCCACCACAACCTTGTCTCTTGTCAGTTCTACTATACAACATGACATTCTTACAGCACGTACACATGTGCATGTAGAAACATTGTCTGTCAACCCTATGCATGATCATGGGCACACTCCTTCCTGCCTAGACATACCTGATCATTCAGCCTGTCCATTCATCTATCCACATGTAGACCAATGCTTGCCATCACTGACAACGCAATACTGTACATGAAAAGGGTCCATCCTTGTTGTTTATACCTTCAATGTACCTCTCTATGTCTTCCTCTTTCTCAGTGCCACCATGTTGATCACTCACTTTTGGTACATTGCCCTTCTCTTCACCCAAATCAATACTTGTTTCAACTTATCTAGCAGTGCTCCATCCTCTACCCTCCCATCCCTAATAACAAAGTTTCCTTCCATATACAAACCTTTCCTTGACTTTTTACAATAGTAAACTAATACAATATTTCTATTATTGACTTATTTCACTAAGCATTATGTCCTCCAAGTTCATCCATGTTATGTGGTGGTTATGTTGTGTGTCAACTTGGCTGGGCCTGGTTGAGTGTTTGGGCAGCTGGTGGTAGTTAATCCCTATGATGAGACTGGCAATCAACTTCATGGTGGGATCTACCACAAGCATCTGAGTAGCTGCCTTTGGAATATGGTCTTCTTCCTTTATATAAGGAGAAGCCTTGGGACTGGTTTCTAGCTTATGGCACCTTGAACCCTGCATGTAGCTGTGTCATTGTTCAGCAGCCTGCCATGCTCTGCCAACCTTGGGACTTACAATGGACTTGAATTAATGGCCTGCTGTGTGATTTGGTAATATCGGAACTGTGCTTAGTTTCTTGTCAACCTTGGGCTTGGTAGCCTCAGCAGCCAGCAGCTGTCTGAGTGAAAAAAAAAAACCTCTAGCTTCGGTGGGCCAGGAGCTTCAGGCAGAGCTGAAGCCCAAGGCTGAAGGCTTTCACCCAGCCCCTAGAGCTTGGCACTTTTAACTTGGACTTACAGCTCCAAATTGTAAGAATAAACTCCTGCTTGTTAAGGCCATCCCATTTGTGGTATATTCTTGTCAGAGTTGTACTAGGTAAGCAGAACACATGGTGTTTTGCAGATTCTACCTTATTCTTCCGTGTTGCACAGTATTCCATTGTACATATGTACTATAGTTTGGTTATCCATTCTTTTGTTGATGGGCACTTAGATTGTCTCCATCTCTTTGCTATTTTAAATAGTGCTGTCATGAACATGGGTGTTCATATATCTGTTCTTGTTCTGGTTCTCACTTCTTTAGGATATATACCTAGTAATAGGACTTCTGGATCAAATGGTATTTCTAATTCCAACTTTTTAAGGAATTGCCATACTGATTTCCATAGTGCTTGTATCATGTTTCAGTCCCACCAGCAGTGTATGAGAGTACCAATCTCTCCACATCCTCACCAGCATTTGTTGTTTTCTGTCTAGTTGAACTTTGCTATTAGCACTGGGGCAAGATGGTATCTTGTTGTTTTGATTTGCATCTCTTTAATAGCTAATATCCTAGGCATCAGTGAGCTGAAATGGACTGCCTTCAGCCATTTTGAATCAGGCAACCATATGATCTACTATGCAGGGAATGACAATTTGACGAGAAATAATGTAGCATTCATATTCACAAAGAATGTTTCAAGATCTGTACTGAAGGACAATGCTGTCAGTGATAGGATAATATCCATATGCCTAAAAGGAAGACCAGTAAATGCTACTATTATTTAAATTTACATACCATCCACCAAAGCCAAAGATGAGGAAATTGAAGATTTTTTTCAACTTCTGCAGTCTGAAATTGACCAAATACACAATCAGGATGTGTGGGTTATTACTGGTGATCAGAATGCAAAAGTTAGAAACAAAGAAGATCACCAATAGTTGGAAAATATGGTCCTGTTGATAGAAATGACACTGGAGATCACATGATAGAATTTTGTGAGACCAAAAAATTATTCATTGCAAATTTTTATTTCAACTGCTTAAACAGTGGGTATGCAAGTGGACTTTGCCTGATGGAGTACACAGAAATCAGATGGACTACTTCTGTGGAAAGAGGCTATGGAGAAGTTCAATATCTTCAGCCAAAACAAGGCCAGGAGCTGGCTGTGGAACAGACCATCAACTGCTCATATCAAGTTCAAGTTGTACCCAAATAATCAAATAATCCGTGAAGCTGGACTATATGAAGATGATCATGGCATCAGGATTGGAGCAAGAATAATTAACCTGTGATAGAAAGATGACACAACTTTGCTTGCTGAAAGTGAAAATGACTTGAAGCACTTACTGATGAAGATTAAAAACTATAGTCTATAGTATGGATTAGACCTCAGCATAAAGAAAACAAAAATCCTCACAAGTGGATCAATAAGCATCATCATAATAAATGGAGAAAAGATTGAAGTTGTCAAAGATTTCACATTACTTGGATCCACAATCAACACTAATGGAAGCAATATTCAAGAAATTAGATGATGTATTGCACTGGGCAAATCTGCAAAAGACCTCTCTTTCAAGTGATGAAAAGCAAAAATATCTCTTTGTAGACTGAAGTGTATCTAACCCAAGCCATGGTATTTTCAATCACCTCAAATGCATGTGAAAGCTGGAAAATGAATAAGGAAGACCAAAGAGGAGTTCATTCTTTTAAGTTGTGTGTTGGCAAAGAATACTGAAATTATCATGGACTGCCAAAAGAACTAACAAATCTGTCCTGAAAGAAGTGCAGCCAGAATACCCCTTGGAAGTGAGAATGGCCAAACTTTGTCTCAATTACTTTGGTCATGTTGCCAGAAGGGACCATTCCCTGGAGAAGGATATCATGCTTGGTAAAGTAGAGGCTCAAATAAAAAGGGAAAGGCCCTCAACGAGATGGATTGACACAGTGACTGAAATGATAGGCTCAGGTACAGCAAGGATTGTGAGGCTGGCACAGGACCAGGCAGTGTTTCATTCTGTTGTACATGGGGGCTCTATGAGTTGGAGCTAACTCTTGACAGCACTTAACAACAGCAACAACAACGGCTAATGATTGTGAGCATTTGTTGGCCACCTGAATATCCTCTTTTGTGAAGTGTCTATTCATGTCTTCCATCCATTTTCTAATTGTGTTGTTTGACTTTTTGTTGTAGAAGTGTTGGAGTTTTCTATAAATTTGAGAGATAAGTGCCTTGTCAGTTATGCCATTGCTGAATATTTATTCACAATCTGTAGTTTCACTTTTTACTCTTTTGCAGAAGTCTTTTGAAACACATAAAAATTTAATTTTTAGAAGGTCCCAATCATCTAGTTTGTCTTCTGGTGTTCGTGCATTTTGGGTGATGCTTAATAATCTATTTATGCCATAAATGTGTTGTTGTTGTTGTTATGTGCCATCGAGTCGGACCCAACTCATAGTGACCCTTCCTTGGGTTTCCAAGGCAGTATCACTATGGAAGTAGATTGCCCAACCTTCCTTCTGAAGAGTGGGTGGTGGGTTTGAACCGCCAGCCTTTTGGTTAGCAGTCAAGTGCCTTAGGCACTATGCTATCAGAGCTCCCAATTTGCCCCTATTTTTCCTTTGAAGAACTTTATAGTTTCAGGTTTCACATTTAAGTCTTTGGTACATCTGGACTTAGTTTTTGTATATGGTATGAGGTATGGATCTTGTTTCACTTTTCTGCAAATAACCAGTATTTCCAGCGCCATGTGTTAATGAGAGTATCACTTCCCCCACTGAATGGATTTCAGCCCTTTGTCAAAGATCAGCAGACCATAAGTTGATGGATCTATTTCTGGGTTCTCAGTTCTACTCAACTTGCCTGTGTGTCTGTCATTGCACCAATACCAGGCTGTTTTGACTACTATGGCTGTATGGAGGTTTTGAGACCTGGGAGTGTGAGATATCCTACTTTGTTCTTCTACTTCAATAGTGTTTTGCTTATCCGAGGTCTCTTTCCTTTCCATATAAAACTAGTGATTGGTTTTTCAATATCCTTAAAGAACGTTAATGGAATCTAGACTGGGATTCCATTGAATATATACATTGCTTTTGGTAGTATTGACATTTTCACAATGTTCAATCTTCTATCCATAAGCATGGTATGTTCTTCCATTTATGGCTATCTTTTATGATTTCTTGAAGTATTTTGTTTTTCTTTGTACAGATCTATTGTGTTCCTGGTAAGATTTATTCCCAAGTATTTAATTTTTTTTTTTTTTTTTTTTTCTTTAAATGGTGGGAGCTCTGGTAGTGTAGTGCCTAAGGCACTTGACTGCTAACCAGAAGGCCAGCAGTTGAAACCCCCAGCCACTCCTCAGAAGATCAGGCAATCTACTTCCCTAGAGATATGGCCTTGGAAACCCAAGGAAGGGTTGCTATGAGTTGAAGTGACTCAATGGCAGTGAGTTTGGGTGTTTTTGTTTGTTTGTTTGTTTGTTTTTTTGTATTGTAAATGGTATTGATTTCTTTATTTCCAGGATCCAACTGATTTTTGTATGTCGATTTTATATCTAGCCACAATGCTAAATCTCTCAATTAGTTCCAGTAGTTTTCTAAGTCTCTTGAGTTTCTATGTCTAAGATCATATCATCTCAAAATAAGGATAAGTTAGCTTCTTCTTTACCAATTTGGATGCCTTTGATTTCCCTTTCTTGCCTTTTTGGCCTGACTTCTTCTTGTTGTTGTTGTTATGTGCCATCGAGTCAGCCCCAACTCATAGCAACCCCTCCTTGGGTTTCCAAGACAGTATCACTACAGAAGTAGAATGCCCCATCTTCCTTCAAAGGAGTGGCTGGGCTTTCAATACGATTTTGAATAGATGTGGTGATAGAGAGCATCCTAGTCTGGTTTCTGTTCTCAATAGGAATGATTTCAGTCTGTCTCCATTGAAAGTAGTGTTGGTTATTGGTTTTGTATATTTGTCCTTTATTATGTTGAGGAATTTCCCTTCTATTCCTATTTTTCTGAGAGTTTTTATCAGGAATAGGTGTTGGATTTTATCAAATGCCTTTTCTACATTGATTGATATGATCATATGGTTCTTTTCCTTTATTTTACTTATGTGATAGATTACATTGTTTTTCTAATGCTGAATCATTCTTGCATGCCTGGTATGAACCCCACTTAGTCATAACGTATTATTTTTTGGATATGTTGTTGAGTCTATTGGTAGGATTTTGTTGAAGATTTTTGCATCTATATTCATCAGGGATATTAGTCTACAGTTTTCCTTTTTAGTGATGTCTTTGCCTGGATTTGGTATCAAAACAAATCATAAAACAAACCAGGGAGGATTCTGTCCTTTTCTATGTTCTGGAATAGTTTGAATAGGATTGAGTCAGTTCTTCTTTGAACGTTTGGTAGAATTATCCAGTGAAACCATCTGGGCCAGGAATTTTTTTGTTGGAAATTTTTGTATGACCTGTTCAATTTCTTCTTATGTTCAAAATTTCACCTCAGTCTGTACATTTCTAGAAGTATGTCCATTCTTTTTAGATCTTCGAATTTGTTGGAGTACATTTCTCCATAGTATCCTCATATTATCCTTTATATTTCAGTTTGTTCTTTGTGATATTGTCCAATTAATTTCCTATTTGTGTTATTTGTATTCTCCCCTTCTTTTCCTTTGTTAAGTTTCTCAGTGGTTTTTCAATTTTATTAATCTTTTCAAAGAAACAACTTCTAATCTTATTGATTTTTTTCTATTGTCTTTCTATTTTCTGTTTCCTTTCTGCTTACATCCTTATTATTTATTTTCTTCTGTTGACTATAGGCTTTCTCTACTGCTTTTTTTCTAATTGTTGAAGATTTGGTGTTAAGTTGCTGATTTTAGCTCTTTCTTCTTATTTGATGTGGGCATTCACTGCTATAAACTGGTCTCTGATCACTGCTTTTGCTGTGTCCCAAAGATTTTGGAATGTAGTGTTTTCATTCTCCTTTGATTCAAGAAATTTTTTAATTTTATTTTTTATTTCTTCTCTTACCCACTCATTATTAAGGAGGCTTTTATTCAGTTTCTATGTGTTTGCTCTTTTTCCATTGATCTTCCTATTGTTGATTTCTAATTTTACAACATTGTGATATGAGAAGATGCTTTGCAGTATTTCAATGTTTTAAAATTTATTGAGGCTTGCTTTGTGACAAGCCTGGAGAATGTTCAATGTGTACTGGAAAAGAATGTATATTGTATTTTTGTTGGATGAAGTACTCTGTACATATCTATTAGGTCAAGTTAGTAGATGGTATTGTTTAGTTCTTCTGCATCTTTGTTGAGTTTCTTTCCAGTTGTTCTATCTGTGATTGAAAGTTGTGTATTAAAGTCTGCTACTATGACTGTAACTGGCGAAGAACAAGGCTACGGGAATTGATGGCATACCGATTGAGATATTTCAACAAACAGACACCCCATTGGAGGCACTCACTCAGTTATGCCAAGAGATTTGGAGGACAGCTACCTGGTCAACTGACTGGAAGAGATCCATATTTGTGCCCATTCCAAAGAAAGGTGATCCCACAGAATGT
>NW_006921876.1:286902-314897 GCF_000298275.1 Orycteropus afer afer
CAAGTATAGCAGGGATTGTGGGGCTGGCGCGGGATCGGGCAGTGTTTCGTTCTGCTGTGCATGGGGTCGCTATGAGTCGGAAACGACTCGATGGCACTTAACAACAACAACTACGACTGTGGAGTCATCTATTTATCTTTTCAATTCTGTTAGTCTGGTTTATGTATTTTGGGGCTCTTCCAGTGGATATGTAGATATTTATTATGGTTAAATTTGTTTGTTCAATCAATACTTTAATCATTATATAATGTCCTTCCTTGTCTTTTTTGCTAGTTTTGTCTTAAAGATAATTTTGTCAGAAATTAATATTGTCCCTTCTGTTCTTTTTTGATTGCTATTTGCTTCATATATCTTTTTCCAACTTTAACTTTTAGTCTACTTTTCCCTTTCTCTCTAAGGTGTATCTCTTGTAGATAGTATATTGATGGGCTATGTTTTCTTATCCAGTCTGCAACTCTCCATTTCTTGACTGGTACATTTAATCCATTGACATTCAGTTGATAATCGACAAGCATGAATTTGTTGCTCTCATTTTGTTATGTTTTTTCATGCTGTTGCTGATTTCTTTGTTTCACATAATTTTAGGTGCTGAGTTCATTCTGTTTATGAATTGTTTAATCATTTCCTTCATTGCTATTGTTTTAGTATTTGCTAAATAATTCATGTTGCTTGGTTCTACAATCAATACCAATGGAAGCAGCAGCCAGGACATTAGATGACGTGTAGCATTGGCAGTCAACCACAAAAGAACTTTGTCAAGTGCTGAGGAGCAAGGATGTCTCCTTGGGGACTAAGGTGCGCTTGACACAAACCATGATATTTCAAATTGCCTTGTATGCATGTGAGAGCTGGAAATGAATAAGGAAGACTGAAGAAGAGTTGATGCTTTTGCGTTGTGGTGCTGGCGAAGAATGCTAAAAATATCATGGACTGCTAAAAGAACTAACAGATCTGTCCTGGAGGAAGTGCACCTGAAATGCTCCTTGGAAGCGAGAATGGCCAGACTTCGTCTCACCTATTTTGGTCATGTTGTCAGAAGGGACCATTCCCTAGAGAAGGATGTCATGTTTGGTAGGGTGGAGGGTCGACGAAAGAGGGGGAGGCCTTCAACAAGATGGATTGACATGGTGGCTACAATGATGCGCTCAAGTATAGCAGGGATTGTGGAGCTGGCGTGGGATCGGGCAGTGTTTCGTTCTGCTGTGCGTGGGGTCACCATGAGTTGGAAATGACTCGACGACACCTAACAACAACAACAACAACAAATATTTATGCTTGTCTTCTTTTTTATTTTGATGTGAAGGCTTATCATTTTCTTTGAGGTTACCCTGTGATTTACACTTTTCTTCCCAAGTTTAGAATAGTTCATTTTATCTTGCAATTGTCTTGACTTCCTCACCATTTAGAAGTTCTATAACTACACTATTTTTTTCACCTCTTTTTGGTTTGTAGTTGTCCTCATTTGCCAATTGATTTCTCTGGTTCCCTGTTTACAGTCTTTTAAGCATATTTACTTTTGGTACTTTCATAACTTGGGTGGCTTCTTGGTTATGTCATCATGTGTTTTAATGATCAGTTATTTGCTTTGTTGTTTCTCTGTCCAAAGGACTGCCTTTAACATCTTTTGTAAGGATGGTCTGGTTTTAACCAATTCCCTTAATTTCTGCTTATCTGGACATCTCTCTATTTCACCATCATATCAGAGGGACAATTTTGTTGTGCATATAATTCTTGGTTGGAAATTCTTTTCATTCAGGCTTTGTATATATCATCCCATTGCCTCCTTGCCTGCATGGTTTCAGAGCTTAGTCTGATTGGTTTGTATGTAACTTTTTGTTTTTTCTATGATACTTTCAGGATTCTTTCTTTGTCCTTGGTTTTGATGAATTTGATAATGATATGTCTTGGTGATTTTCCTTTGGGGTCTATCCTGTTTGGGATTTGTTGGACTTCTTGAATGGATATATTCTCATCTTTCATCCCAGCAGGAAAATTCTCTTCCAAGAAATCTTCAACTATTTTCTCTTGTTTTATTTGTCTCTTCCTGTTCTGAAGTTCCAGTTACACATAGCTTATTCCCCTTAATAGTATCACACATGAATCTTAGGCTTTCTTCATTTTATTTTTATTTTCTGATTGATCCTTTATCAAACTAGTATTGAGGTATTTGTCTTCAATCTCACTAATTCTATCTTCCATGATTTGATTCTACATCTTTTCCTGTTCAATGTGTTATCTATTTCTGAAACTTTACTATTAATCATTTGGATTTATATGTGTAGATTTTGTATCATTTCTAATTTTTCATTTATTCTGTCATTTTGTTCTGGTATTGTCTTCTCAAATTGTTCTAAGTTTTTGTCTTTGTTTTCCTTAATTTTGCCAGTGTTTTCCTTGATCTGTCTCTCAATCTGTTGAAAGTATCTTAATATCATTCTTTTGAATTACTTATCAGAGAGTTCTATGCTGCTTCTTCCTCAGGAATGTTTCCTGGGTCTGTATTCTGATCTCTTGTTTCTATTACTTAATCTTGTTTCTTTATGTGGACTGTGATGATCTGTTGTCTCTGAGACATTATGATGTTGTATTTATATTTAATTGGTGATTGTATGTTGGTGTGATTCACCCAAGATTTTTTTTTCTGTTTTTTTTTTTTTTTGATATATCTGATTAAGCAGTGTACTGTGATACTCTATTCACTAGTTGGCAGCACTTATGCACTCATCAGCTGTCTCCTGGTGAGTGTGACAGTGAATGAGAGTGGGTGCACAGATCTCTGTTAGCTGTTTGTGAAGAGCAGTTAAGAGTGAGTCTTCTCATATTGGCTGTTGTCTTTTGTTGGCCAGTTGGTGCAGAGGCATATGGTGGCCCTCACAGTGGTGGGGCTTCAGGAGGTGTGGATATGGTTGGGTTGGATGAGTACATTTTCTGTTTACCACTCATTTAGACAAAAACAACATTTAAAAAAAAAAAAAAAAGTAAAAACAAGAGGATAAAAAAGGATATGCTGAATAAACACACAGGAAAAATCACCAAAAATGAAAACAAAACAAAACAACAACAAAAAAGGGGGGGGGGTAATTAATGAGAAGAAATATTTAAAGAAATACTTTAAAAAGACAAAAGAAATGTAAATAGAAGAAGAGAATTTTTAAAACAATAATCTAGGCAGGAGGCAATAAGGGAAAAGAGCTAGAGTAAATATGCACTGCTGTCTAGTTGAATCCAACTCATAGCAACCCATCCTTGGGTTTCCAAGCCAATATCACTATAGAAGTAGATTGCCCAACCTTCCTTCTGAGGAGTGGCTGGTGGGTTTGAACTGCCAGCCTTCTGGTTAGCAGTCAAATGCCTTAGGCACTACACTACCAGAGTATAGGAATAATAAAGAAAAAAGAAGGAGAAAAATGCAAAAAGAAAAACAAGGGATGGGAAGAACCACAAGAAAGAAAAAAGATGGGAACAAAGAAAAAGGAAGAGAAAACAAAATCTCAAACCTAGAAAGAAAAATAAAAACTAAAAACAAAGAGGAAGAAAAAAAATAATAATTTTTAAGTAAACAACAATAACAAAAAAAAAAAAAAAAAATGGGGGGAGGACAGTGCAGGGCACCCAGGCACTGTCACAGAACCCAAATGGGGCAGGCCACTCAGGCTCTATTAGAGGACACAGACTGGGTTGGAATTCCTGGCAGTCCAGAAGGTAGGTGGAGGTGGGGGATGGCCATACTTCCATTCATCAAGAGGGTTTGGGGTATAAAAGTAACAAGGGGGAATATTTAACCTTCCCAGTCATCAGCCTCCAGTGTGGCTTCCTGTGCTGCCCTCAGCAAGAGGAGCCTATTCTTAGGTCCCTGGTATCAGAACAGGAATGCTGTTGCTTTAAATATCCAAAATGGCCACATCACTTGTAAATATACAAAATGTCTGTGCCCTCCAGACAGCCAAAATCCACAGCTCAGTTTGTCTCTTTTGCTTTTCCCTTTTTAGTCATCAGCCACTAGTGCAGTTATCCATGCAGCCCTTGGTGAGCAGGGCCAATTTTCAGGTTAAGTCTCAAGTCCTAACACCACTTGGAAATATTCAAACTGTCCATGCCATCAGGATAGCTGACAGTTCACAGCTCCATTTGTCTCCTTATTCACTGTTTTCATTCAGTTTCTTGTATTAGTTGGTATTTAATTCACTTCTGTATCCATCCATTAAAAGCTCAGGACTCCAAGATTATCTTCTGTATCTGTGTCAATTGGTTTCTCTTTTCTTTGTTGAAAAGGGTCTATGTAGTTTGTCTGCCTATTCTGCCATCTTACCAGAAGTCTGTAATTTAGTCTTTAAAATAACCTGACGAGGTAAGTGCTATCATTATTCTCAACATCCTGCTTTTAGAAGAAACTAAGGAACACAGAAATTAAGAATTAGCCCCAAATCACACACACTGTAGTAGAGCAATACAGCATCACACCGACTCTGTGCTCCAGAGTCTCAGTTCAAGTCAGATTCCTGATAACCCAGCTCTTACCTTGCAACCTATTTATAGCTCCTGACCCTCTGACTACTTCCGAAAACCATGTTCCATACCTTCCTTATATTTTTACATGTAGTAATTGAATTTCATCTTTATTTCCTACAGCTGGGACTCTGTAACATCCCCATGACCCCTGTTCCTCCAAAACTAGGACATCTTTTGCCCTGCTGGTTATTCCCCTCACACCCCAACAAGGACTAGAGTCCTACCCCAACTACTATATCAGTTATCTGCAGCCAACTTTTTCTCATATTGATGGCCTTCACAGGCTGGAAGCTGCTCCATGCAGGGGCTGGGTCTTGTGCATTTTCCCTCTCGGGAGCTAGTTGAGCATGGTCCAGATTCAGGTGCTCAGTTAAACTAGTTCACCTGATTTCCTTAACTTGAATTGTTCTCAACTTCCCTGTTGACAGCTCCTCCACCTATGAGCATCTCCCTAATGCTGGTGGCTCACTGAACAAAAATGTGTTGCTATACATAAACCAAAAAACCAAACTCACTGCCATCAAGTTGATTCTGACTCATAGAGACCCCTTTGTATTTGCAAGGTGGTAAATCTTTATCGAAGTAGATTGCCTAGTCTTCCTTCCATAGAGTGGCTGGTGCATTTGAACCACCAACCTCCTCATTAGCAGTCAAATGCCTTAGGGATTATGCCACCAGAGCTCCTTGTGGCTGTACATGGTAGTGCTTTATATCCAAATAATAGGCAGAGCACAGGCTTGGGACAGAAAATTCTGGTTGTAAATCCTGTCTCTTCTACTTTATATCTTTTTTTTTTTTTTTTTTTCTGTTTTGGTGATTAAATTTACATTGAAGATGCAGGTATTAAGTATACAACTTAATGAGTTTGCAAATAAATACACTCATGTGACCAATACGCTGGTCAAGACATAGAACGTTTCCATCACCCTAAAAACTTTCCCCACACACCTTTCCAATCAATCCTCACCCCCTGATAGACAATCACAATTCTGGATTTTCTCATCTGTTACGAATTTAACTGTGTCCCAAAAAGTTACTTTGAAGTCCTAATCCCTGTACCTATACTTATGAGGCTGTTTGGAAATGAGAGTTTTCTTTTGGTGTGTTAATGGGGTCATACAGGAGTACAGTGGACCCTAAATCTAATCCTATTTTTATTTTTAAAAAAATTTTTAAAAAGTCCAGACTAGACATAGATACAACAGGAAAACAGGCATCATGTGAAGATACATTGACAAGCAGCCAAAGAATGCCAAGAAATGCCCAGAGCTACAGAACCTGAAAGACACAAGAATCTTCCCCTAGAGTCCAGATGAGAGATTGAGAACCTAGCTTTGCTGATGCCCTGAATTCAGACTCTTAACCACAAAATTGTGAGACCATATGTCCCTGTTCTTTATAACCACCCACTTGCATACTTGCATTCATTTTGTTACAGTAACACTAGGAAACTAAGACATCACCATAGATTTCTTTTAAACTTAAACTTCATATAAATAATTATGGGCCTGGTGAAGAATATTAAATATATGAAGGACTGCCAGAGAACAAGAAAATTTGTCTTAGAGGAAGTTCAGCCAGCACACTTCTAAGAAGTAAAGATGGTAAGACTATGTCTCACTTTGGACACATTATCAGAAGGAACCAGTCCCTGGAGAAGGACATCATATTTGGTAAAGTTGAGGATCAGGAAAAAATAAAACTCCCAATGAGATGGATTGACACAGTGGCTGCAAAATAAGGTCAAACAGTACAATGATTGTGAAGATGATACTAGACGAGGCAAATTTTGTTGTATTATACATAGGGGCACTGTGAGGCAGAGCCAACTTGATGGCACCTAATAACAATGAAAAAGAATGTATCCTTTGTGTCAGGTTTCTTCCTCAACATCTTATGTTTGGCCTTCATCATTGTTGTTCCCTCTTCTTTATTGATGAGTAGTATTTCATTCAGAGCTCTGGTGGTGTAGTGCCTAAGGCATTTGGCTGTTAACCAGATGGCTGGCGATTCAAACCCACCAGCTACTCCTCAGAAGGAAGGTTGGGCAATCTACTTCTGTAGTGATAATGCCTCAGAAACCCAAGAACGGGTTGCTATGAGTTGGATACGACTCCACAGTAGTGAGTTTGGTTTGGTTTGGTATAGTATTTCATTGTACGTGGTGAAAAGAGGCATCATTTGCTTTGCAATCCTGGAGAAGTTCTACAACTCCCCAGTTAATTCATTCATTCATGTATGCATTTAATAAAAAATTATTCTCAGTCTCAGTATTATTTTCTATAAAATTTCACTAATAGTATCGACTGATGTTTGAGTCTTTAACCTAGATTAGAGCAACAGTAGTTCCAAAGGTGAACACTAGAGCTAAACAGCTTACATTTGAGTCCTGGTTTAACTCTGGTGAAACAGCAGTTAAGCATTCAGCTGCCAGTCAAAAGCTCAGTGGTTCAAACCCACTGGCCACTCTGCAGGAGAAAGATTAGGTAGTCTGCTTCCATAAAGATTTACAACTTTGGAAATAATTTGGAGCATTTCTACTCTATATGATAGCTTTGAGTTAGAATTGACTCTATGGCAGTAGACATGGTTTTGGTTTTTAGCTGGATGTTCTTAGACAAAAGACTTAGCTTTCTGTGATTCAGTTCTTTCATTAGTAAAAGGATTAAATGAGGATTGAGCTAATATTTGTAAAACTCCTAGACAGTGTCTAGAATACAGCAAGTGCTGTATAAGTGTTTACTCTTATTACTAAGTATATAAGGCCACAGGACACAATAAGCATTCTCTAAATCATAGTTATTTTTTCATTATTGTAACTATTATATTATTCTATAGAGATAAAACCACTACTTGTCTGTCAGATTGTCATACTGTGGTGGCTTGCATGGTGCTGTGAGGCTGGAAGCTGTGCCACCAATATTTCAAATACCATCAGGGTCAACCACAGCAGATAGGTTCCAGCAGAGCTTCCAGACTAAGACAGACTGGAAAGAAGGGACCATCCACTTCTAAAACTATTGGCCACTGAAAAGCTATGAACAGCAGTGAAACGCTGTCTGATATATTACTGCACAAGTTTTTGAATAACACTGAAACACCGTCTGATATAGTACCCAAAGATGAACCCCTCAAGTGGGGACACTCAAAATACCACTGGGGATGAGCTTCCTCTTCAAAGAGTCGACCTTAAGGAAATAGATGGAGTAAAGCTTTTAGGACTTTCATTTGCTCTGCTCATGGGCATGACTCAAAAGGGGAAGAAATCACTACATGCATTCATTAATAATCAGAATGTGGAATGTTTGAAGTAGGAATCTAGGAAATTGGAAGTTGTCAAAAATGAAATGGAATGCATAAATATAGATATTCTAACAACCACAACAGGCATTAGTGAGCTGAAATGAATTGGTTCTGGCCACTTTGAATCAGACAATCATATGGTTTACTATGTCAGAAATGAAAACTGGAGATGAATGGCATAGCATTCATCATCAAAAAGAATGTTTCAAGATCTATCCTGAAGTACAATGCTGTCATTGGTAGGAAAATATTCATGCACCTACAAAGAAAACCAGTTAATACTGCTATTATTTAAATTTATACACCAACCACTAGATACATTGATGGAGAAACTGAAGATTTTTTTACCAATATCTGCAGTCAAACTGACTAAACATATTGTATTGATAATTACTGATGATTGGGATGTGAAAGCTGGAAACAAAAAAGCATTGGTAGTTGGAAAATATGGCTTTGGTGATAGAAATGATAACAGAGATTACATGATATAGAGTTTTATAAGACAAATGACTTATTCATTGAAAATACCCTTTTCCAATGGTGACTATACATGTAGACCTCACACAGGAATCAAATTGATTACATCTGTAGAAAAAGACAATGGACAAGCTCAATATTATCTGTCAAAACAAGGACAGGACCTGACTGCGGAACAGACCACCAATTGCTCATTATATAAGTGCACGGTCAATCTGAAGAAAATTAAAATGTCCATGAGAGCCAAAATACAGCCTTGATTATATCTCACCTGAATTTGAGACCTTCTGCAGAATAGATTTGACTCATTGAACACCAATGATTGAAGACCAGATGAGTTTTGGAATGATATCAAGTTCATCACATATGAAGAAAGTAATAGATCATTGAAATGAAAGGACAGGAAGAAAAGACCAAAATAGATATCAAAAGAGACTCCAAAACTTGTCTTTGAATGTACAATAGCTAAAGAGAAAGGAAGAAATGATGAAATAAAAGAGCTGAACAAAAGATTTGAAGGGTAGCTCGAGAAAGCAAAGTAAAGTATAATTACGTGTGCAAAGACCTGGAGTTAGAAAACCAATGGGGAAGAACATGCTTGGCATTTCTCAAGCTGAAAGAACTGAAGAAAATTTATAAGCCTCAAATTATGATATTGCAGGATTCTATGGGGAAAATATTGAATGACACAGGAAACTGCAAAAGAAGATGAAAGGAATACACAGAGTCACTGTACCAAAAAGTACTACTTGATATTCAACCATTTCAGGAGGTAGCATATGATCAAGAACTAGTGGTATTGAAGGAAAATTCCAAGACACACTGAACAAATTAGCAAAAAACAAGCCTCCAGGAATTAACACAATAACCATAGAAATGTTTCAACAAACAGATGCAGCATTGGAGGTGCTTATTTATTTATGCCATGAAGTTTAGAAGACAGCTACTTGGCCAACCAACTGGAAGATATCAATATTTGTGCCCATTCCAAATAAAGGTGATCCAAAAGAATGTGGAAATTATAGAACAATATCACATGCAAGTAAAATTTTCCCAAAGATAATTCAAAAACGTTTACAGTAGTATATTAACAAGAAACTGTCAGAAATTCAAGATGGATTCAGTAGAGGGCATGGAATGAGAAATATCATTGCTGATGTTAGAGAGCTCTTGGCTGAAAGCAAAGAATACTAGAAAGATGTTTACCTGTGTTTTGTTGACTATGCAAAGGCTTTTGACTCTGTGGATCATAACAAATTATGATAGCATTGTAAAATAATGGGAAATCCAGATCACTTAATTGTGCTCATAAGGAACCTTTATATATACCAAGAGGTTGTTGTTGGAACAGAACAAGGGGATACTACATGGTTTAAAATCAGGAAGGGTATGTGTCAGGGTTGTAGCCTTTCACCTTACTTATTCAATTTGTTTGCTGAGGAAATAATCCAACAAACTGAACTATATGAAGAAAAACACAGCATTAGGATTGAAGGAAGATTCATTAATAATCTCTGACATGCAGATGACACAACTTTGCTCCTGAAATTGAAGATCACCTGAACCACTTACTGATGAAGATCTAAGAATACAATCTTCAGTATGGATTACACCTCAACATAAAGAACGCAATAATCCTCACAAGGGGACCAATAAGCAATATCACAATAAATGGAGAAAATATTGACGTTTTCAAAGATTTCATTTTACTTGAATCCATATCGATATCCATAGAAGGAGCAGTCAACAAACCAGATGTTGTGTTGCATGGGGCAAATCTGCTGCAAAAGAACTCTTTAAAGTCTTGAGGAGCAACACCTTGTCCTAACCCAAGCCAGAGTATTTTCAATCACCTCATACGCATGTGAAAGCTGGACAATGAATAAAGAAGACTGAAAATGAGATGATGCTTTTGAATTGTGGTGCTGGCAAAGAACGCTGAAAATACCACAGACTGCCAGAAGAACAAATCTGTCCTGGAAGAAGTGCATCTGGAATGCTCCATTGAAGTGAGAATGGCCAGACTTCATCTCATCTACTTTGGTCATGTTGTCAGAAGGGACCAGTCCCTGGAGAAGTATATTCTGCTTGGTAAAGTATATGATCAACAAAACAGGGGAAGACCCTTGAAGAGATGGATTGACACAGTGGCTGTGACAACGGGCTCAAGCATAGCAAGGATTGTGAGGATGTGCAGGACTGAGTAATGATCCGTTCTGTTGTACATAGAGTGCTGTTAGTTGGCTGACTTGACAGCACCTGACAACAATAACAACATAGAAAAAAAATGTAAAAGGATGTACTAGTAGTTTTTGGGAATATTTAGTGCTGTGGGAAAGGAACTCGTCCCTTTGTTGTTGTTAGGTGCTATCCTCACAATCATTCCTATGTTTTCATCCATTGTTGCAACAACTGGGTCAATCCTTCTCATTGAGGTCATTGCTCTATTTTGCTGACTCTCTTTCAACCTTATCAACCATAAAATCCCTCTCCAGGAATTGGTCCCTCCTGATAACATGTCCAAATGATGTAAGGTGAAGTCTTGCCATCACTACCACCCAGTACCTTAGTCATGTTAATAAACTAAAAGTGCTCTTTTTTAACTACTTTGATGATATACTATCCTGAGATAGCAGCTCTGGTGGCATAGTGCCTAAGGACTTGACTGCTAACCAGAATGCTGGAGGTTCAAACCCACCAGCCCCTCCTCAGAAAGAAGGTTGGGCAATCTACTTCCGTAGTGATACAGCCTTGGAAACCCAAGGAGGGGTCGCTATGAGTCAGGACTGACTCAAGGACACATGACAACAACAACAACAGACCTGAGATTTTCCTGTTTAACACAGAAATCCCTCATCTCAGAAACTTCCTTAGTTTCAGACAAACCAGGACAGCTGGTCACCCTAATCTGACCTTCAGTCTTTCTATGTGTTAAATGAACATAACATACTGTTGCCTTTCTCAGAGTTGCTGAAAAAGCCGTAAGAAATGATTTGTGTAGAAGTGCTATACAAAGGCCATGGATTTTTTTTTTTTTTTTTTTTTTACAGATATAGTAAAAAGCACAAAATGTGAACCCTAAAACTACAATTTGTGTCACAGCTTCTCTGCTTACAAGCTGGGCAGCACTGAGACATCAGTAGAATTTAGTTTCCCTGTCCCTGTAGTAAAGATGATCATAATCAACCCACAGGGTTATTGTCAGATCATGTATGAGAAAGTGCTTTCTGTAGTGAGAATCATATTAAAAATTAAATGTCAATTAATTTGGTATGAGGAGCTGGAAGCTTTAGGGTCAGAGCCCTCTAAGGAAATCACTCCAAATTGTCCCCCTCTCAGCTCCAGTCCTGTTAATCCTTCTGCCTGATTTAAAGCTGCCCCAGGAGTTACCCTCCTGGTTAGCCCCTCCGATACTTATGCCTCTGCCTCATGTTCTGGTGTCTGAATTGACATTGGAACCTGACTGGGCCCTGCACTTCCCAAGCCTGCGGTGGGCTATGTCTGCTCTCCTGGCTCTCCACCCCTGGCCCAGGCCTTGAGTTCAGGCTTATCTTCCCCATCCTGGTGCTGGCAGCTTGCTTCAGCCTTGTACTAGGACTGAGGTAGGACATGGTCACCACTGTACTGTCCTTAATGCTTACCTCACAGCTGGGGTGGGCCTCAGCGAACTCTGAGGATAGTGACACCCAACCCACCTCCAGGTACTCACCCTAGAGATGACCCACAACACCAAAAATCCTTCAGCCGAAGCCTAGCCTGACAACTCTTAATACACTCTGCTACCAGCCCAGGAGAAACGGCTGCTAGAATCATGAGGCCTCAGCGGTAATCAGTGCAGAGAGGCCTGAGGTAATGGAATAACCCTGATGCAATTATATATTGATTGCAAGTATTATGGCTGCTCCTGATTGCTTCTTATTGATACAAATCCACTGGGCTGCCTATTTGGATAAAGCCAAGTGAGAACAAGGAAAAAGGGGGAGAGGAAATAAGAAGAGGGAGGAATAAAGAGAAAGCAAACTCAGTCATAATAAGTTACAGGGCTGTTCAAGCAACAGAAGAACAATCAGGTAGTCCTCAGGCTCAGCTCCATCCCTACTAACCAGTCTGACCTGGCTAACTCTGAAGAAGGAACAGAAATAGGTGACAAAGTGCTACCACTTCATCTTCACACAGTCCCTTAGAACTCCTGGAGATCTCCCCTGCCTAACAAGGACACCACACTGGAAAGACCTTCACGACCCACATTTCAAAGGGCTGGAGAGGAGGTCAGGAAGGGAAGGCTACCCCTGTCCCATAGCCGTGGCATGCAGAACTGGGGAAGAGAATCAAAAGACAACTCTGGTGGTAAAGGGAATCTGAAGGGACCAAAACACTGAAGGGTCCAAAGTCAGGGGAGCAAAGCTTACAAAATAATGAAAGGTGAGAGCAGGCAAATAGGGGAAGGTCCAGGCACAGCCAGAGATTGAGGTGAGGGTAGGGATGCAATGCCATTTTCTTAAAATGCTGTCTTATAGTTTTGAGGCCCTGACTGAAAGTCTGTCCCTTCCCCTTCTTGAGCAGCTGATTACATCCACTCTCCAAACACTCCCCTCATCAGGCTCTCATACTCCTGGGCGGCTATACACCCATCCTAATCACACACGGACAAAGTACCTAAAAACTAGGGGCAACCCCTATGCTCCCTGAGACTGTAGAATTATTCAAAATACCCAGTTCCCAGGAAGTTCATGCATCCTGCTTGCCAAGCATAAGCTCTCTCCTACAACACCAGCTTATATCTTATCCCTGGGTGCAACTCCCTGTATGACCCTGCACCAATAGCACTTTATGCCTCCCTTTCTCTGGGAACTGTGAGTATAACAAACCTAGTTACTTTGCATGGCCTCCCTGAGTCCTCTTTCCTGCATCTCACACCTGGCTTACCAAACCCCAAATTTGTTAGAACAAGGGGCTGATGATTCTCGAAACTGATCTCTTAACTGACTGACTGTTTCCCCCTAGAGCAACAGGGCTCAAATTTCTATTCTCAGGACAAATTATTGAGGACTTCAAAAACTTTATTTTATGTTTATGTTGATGTGGTAAGCTTTGGTTTATCAGAGCATGGACATAATCATCTATCATAAAGCCTCTGGGAATTTCCACTGCATCCTCATGAGAGAATGAGCATGAAAATGTCAAATAGCAAGTCAGTGGGAGCTCTGGTAGTGTAATGCCTAAAGCATCTGACTGCTAACCAGAAGGCTGGCGGTTCAAACCCACTAGCAACTCCTTGGAAAGAAGATGGGACAATCTACTTCCATAGTGATACTGCCTCAGAAACCCAAGGAGGGGTCGCTATGAGTCAGGGCTGACTCAAGAGCGCATAACAACAACAACAACAAGCATCTCAGTATTGTGGACACAGTTTTGATCTCATGGACCACCTGAAATGTCTTCAAGGACTCTAGACCCTGGATCACACTTTCAAAAGCCTGGTAAATGGGAAGTGAAACTAAGTGCACACGAAATGTTGAATGTAAAACAAACTCTGTTCTGTAAACTTGCACCTAAAGCACAACAAAAGGTAAATAAATATGCCCTAAACATATGACTATATGGGCAAGTGAAGTCTATTTAAAGGTCCTAGAGTGATGCAGCTGTGGAAGGAAAAGAGACACCTTGTCCTGCAACCATTATAGAGAAATACGCACATTTCATTTACTTTGAACTAATTTTTACTTTCTCACATCCCATGGTAAGGGGAAAATGGGGAAAAAAAAAAAAAAAAAACCTTCTTACATTCTGAGATAGGACAAATACTACCTACATGCATGCATACACACATACAGTTAGCAGCAAGAATTTAACTATTGGGCCAGCAGGGTTCATTTACATACATGTATAATACATACATACATTTATCACCAAACAAAAAACAGAGTTATCTTGTGTAGCTTTAGTTTCAAAAATACATGCAGGCTTGTGTCTTTCTGGTAAGTTACTGAGTCCCTAACCAGAATGGCTTTGTCCTTCACTTTTCAAAGCTAATAACTGAAGATTTGTCATGATCTTGGGAAATATGGTAATCATGTAAGAAAATTATTGCTTGTCCACCAGAAACAAACTATAAATTTGGAAATCTTGTCTTTGTTTGTTTTCCTCTAAATATTTACAGTACTTTTTATTTGACAAACTAGTTCTTTTAAGACCTTCTTTGCAAGTAAACTTCCTTCTCTAAACGCTTTCATTACTGAGTCTTACTTTGAATCTTACTAGTGTGGAAGGAGATGAAACTGACTTAGTGAAAAGACCCCCATCAGTGTTGCTCCAGCTGTCTTCAGACAATGAACTAATGTAGTTTCTTCATTTCTGTCCACATAGTACCCTGGCTAATACCTCACACACGGAAGGGGGCTAATGTGCAAAGTATGCCCTTGTCAAGGTCATCAGCTGCAAGCAACAGAAACTAACCCAATTAACTTAAACAAATGAAAACACCTGTTGGACTGCTATTAGGTAGCTCACAAAATTGACACAAGAAATGGATAGGAACCAAGGAGATAAAGAGGCTGGAACCCCAGCTACAACCACTCAACAGAACAAGTGGATTAAACTGCTTCCAACTCTGCTGCTCATTAGACAGTGCACACATCCCAGCCCAACCTCTGCCTCTGCTGCACAGGGGAAGATGCTATTGCCATAGTCACTACAGTTACTGGAGTCAGTACCAAACTCTGTTGCTTTGCAAACTTTATTCTAAATTCCAAGTCCCAGATGAGAACATCCAACTGCTCAGAGATCAGTGTGCTCAGCACAGCTATCAGGGCACTGTGAGCACAAGTCTGGACTTTTCTATTTTCATGATGGAATACTAAGCTCTGCTGCATACCAAGATACACCATGATAGCTTGGGTTAAAGGGTTGGCATTGTAAATGGGGATCAATGGATAAGTTCAAAGAACAGAAGAAGGAACAGACATTACTGAGGGACTGACTAGAGATAAAGAGTGGGATGGAGTTTGAGGTGACTACATGATTTTTGGCTTGAACACCAGCATAGAGAATGGTAGCAGTTATGGAGTCAAGAAACATCAAGAGAAGGGAACAGCAAAGAAAATAGCCCAATTTTGGACAGGTTGAATTTGAGATGCCAAGACTGTTTAGTGGAGCTGACCAGTAGGTATTCTGCAAAGTCCAAATCTCTATATATTTGGAAAGGATTCTATTAATATTGTTAATATAATCACTATTATTAAATATTAGTGAAATAATTGCCTTCCTTGAAGAATGTAAGACATAAAATCACTCCAATGAACTGAGAACAACCCACTACCTTTGTCAATACACAGGAAAGTGAGGATCTAATTTTTCATCCACTTTTCCTTCTTTTGCCTTGGCTGCCAGTCACATGGAGGATGGCCAGGCATTCGGGGACAAGGCTGCCCGAGACAAAATTTGTAACCACCAACAATGTTAAAATAGGCAGGTAAAAGCTCTAACCAGAAGGTTGGCAGTTGCAAATCCACCAGCCACTCCATGGAAGGAAGATGGGGCAATCTACTTCCATAAAGATTTACAGCCTCAGAAACCCAATAGGGTCACTATGAGTCGGAATCAGCTTAATGGCAGTGAGTTTGGTTATTTATTTATTTATTTGTTTTAAAGCCAATTTATACATGTAAATTGGCAACCAAATTTAAAACTATTGTATTTTGAAGACTACAGGCTTTGTCTACTTTGGGCGACCATTTGGTGACAAAAAAGAGAAAGTGGCATTTGCTTGGATGGTGCCAGGAGCTAAGGAGGCAGAAGTCCCAGAAATTTGTGCTCACTGTGACCTCTCTACCTGTTCTCTCAGAGCCTGCCTTGCCCTTCCCTCCAATGTGCAGGTCTTCCAGGGTTCACATTTCATGGGTTCCAGCCCAGAAAGGTAGTATCGTGAAATTATAAAGATGGAACACCTTTAATTGTCAGGATGATTCTGATGCAAATTTTATACTCAGTTTTCTCAAGCCATGTGCCTAGAATTTTAATTCTGAAAATATGGTTCCCCAGGCACTAAGAAAGAGTATTTGGAGTGAGAAGATCTGATATTTGAATTCTGCTTTTACTTGTCTTTGACGTACAGCACAATTTTCAAATTTCATAAACTGAGCCCCTGTTTCCTCATCTGTAAAATGGGGCCAATATCACCTACATGTGTTCCATAAATGCTGTAAAAATTAAATGGAGGTAGTAGAGATCTATGTAGTAATCCTGTAACACACTGGGCTAGTAATCAAAATGTTGATGGTTCAATTCTACCCAGAGGCTCCTTGAGAGAACGTCCTGGTGATCTACTTCCAAAAAAATCACCCATTTAAAACTGTGTGGAGTACAGTTCTACTCTGACACACATGGGTTCACCATGAGTCAGATTTGACTCGATGCCAATGGGCTCTTTTTTAGAGATATATTTAGCAAAGCACTGGATATGTATTACTTATCTTGGGAAGTAATAGTTCATACCTAACACCACCTTATCTGAAAAATGTTTTCCAGCTTTCCTATAAAGTTGCTCACTCAAGTAGTAATGTTTTGGACAAGAAGTACATGTGTGGAAACCTCCCAGCACAATAGTCACTGGAGTAAGTTGGGAAGGCATTATAACAATACATTAAATGAAGATGGAAAGTTCCAGAAGAGCTAATGTCCCACATTCACCAACTCAAAAGAGTGGTGATATTAATAATGTTGGGTAACAAGGGGGCTCTGTCAAATCCCAGCTCTTGTCTTACACCTATTCCAAAACCAAACCAAACCCACTGCCATGGATTCGATTCCAAATCATAACGGACCCCATAGGGCTTCCAAGGCTGTAAATCTTTATGAAAACAGACTGCCTCGTCTTTCTCCCAGAGAGTGGCTGGTGGGTTTGAACCTCTGACCTTTTTGGTTAGGATCCTAATTCCTTAACCACAGCACCACCAGAGCTCTTTGTGTCTTATACCTATAGCATAGAGAAATGATGCATCCTGTTTTACAGAGCTGTTTCCAGAATGAAAGAACTTATTTAATTGCCTGCAGTTGTGTTTGTTTTGCTTTTAATTCTGTTAGTGTAGCCTGTAGCCTAAATAGTAAGCAGAGTGTGTCTTTAATAAAGCCAGTAAATAAATTAAAAAAAAAAAAAAAAGGAAAAGTGTGCTTTAATTTACTGGGAAAGGACAATGCTCTATAAAGTCAAGATGTTGCTTTTCAGTCCCCTGTTCACTGTGCCTTACTCTTCCTGGTGGAGGGTCATTTCTTTAGATCAGGCAATCAGCGATTCACAAGAGAACCAAGACGAGTCCCCAACTTGTAATCCAGTTCAGGCTCAGCAGCATTTACTTAGTACCCAGCATGTATAGAAAGTGCCAAGAATAATTAAAGATATATGCATGAAAGGGCTTAGCACACAGTCATCACTCAATAAATGCCTTCTTTCTTCCTTCTCAGGTGTCTTTCTGTGTCCGTTGGACTGGAAGTCACCTCAACACAGGGGAGCAGGCATTTCATCCACTGTTTGTACACATCCTCTCCTGTAGACTAAATACTAAGCAAATCAGGTTTTTTTTTTTTTTTTTCCTTTTCTTTATTATCTCCATTTATTTTTCAGAAGACTTGCTGACAAGACACCCACAGCATTTGAAATTTCATCTAGACAAAGAGGGCAGGGACAAGGGAAACCAGAAGCTCTATTTTCCCTTTCTGGGCTCCCCACTGCATTCCTCCCACACTCACACGGCACATACATCTGAGCACATGTGCACTACTGCGATAAGGAGACTTTCAAACGCCGCAATTCATCACCCTGGCCCTGGGTGGAAGGGGAGTGCGTGTGTGTGTGCACGTGTGTCCACACACCCGCTTGCACAGGCCCCGGGAGAGCCTTTGTGTCTTGTCGGACAATGGAGCCAAAGCACAGAGCTTACAAAGGAGGAAGAAGAGGCAGGGCAGTAATTACAGAAAGTCACCTACTTTGGCTGTCTACCTTCAGTTTTGGCTGTGAGATCAGAGTTGGTTAGCCAGTTAACAATGTGATAAAGGGTGGCAGAAAAGGAGAGAAGCTTCTAGCCTGTAGCTCTGATACTGAATTGAGATAAACATTAATCATCACAATCCTTTATGGGAGCTGATGTTGTTGTTCCCTAATCCATTTTTGGTGATGACTTTTTAAAGTAGGTAAATGTGGATAGTGCTGCTGATCCACCTTCCAAAAGTCCTCTGGGACCTTCTTGTTAACCCTTGGCTAGTCAGAACCAACCTCACCCTCACAGACACACATACATGTATACACTAGAGCTCCACCTTGGCTTCCCTCCCAGGGCCAATCACTTTCTTTTGGGGGGTTCATGCCAAAATGAGAATTAAATAGGTGTGCATTTATTGACTCCTATTTTGTGCCAGCCACTTCCCCTTGGTTTCTTAGTTTAAGCCTCACAGCAGTATGGAGAAGACAGTTTTCTGGTTATCACTCCATTTGTACATATGCAGATGCTAGGGTAGAGAGAAGTTATATGGTTTTTGTTTTGGTTTCAGGCATACACAACTGGTAAGTGGTGGATTGAGAATCGAAATCTAGATTGATTGCTCTAGTGTAAAAGACAACATACTATTTTGGGCATTAAAGAAGTATGTTTTGCTTTACACCTCAGCTACCCCCATCTTTCAGCCACAGATACTCTGATACAGTAGTTCTGGGGTATCATATTTTTATGACAGCTGTTTTTTTTTTTCCCCCCTTTTTCTTTTTTGAATAGCTTTATTGAGGTATAATTGATGTACAATAAAATATACATATTAAAAGTGAAAATTTCTTGCCTTTAACATATATATATACTGTGAAACTATTACCACAATAAAGATAATGAACATATCCATCACCCCAAACATTTCCTTTCATTCTTTGAAGTGTCTTGCTTTGGAGGATATCTTAGTTATCTAGTGCTACTATAGTATAAATATAAGTGGATGGCTTTAACAAATAAATTCATTCTCTCACAGTTTAAAAGGCCAGAAATCCAGATGGAGGGAACCTGCTCCAGAGAAAAGTTTCCTCTCTCTATCAGTTCTGGAGGAAGCTCCTTGTCTCCTTTCAGCATCTATGAGCTTGGTGTTCCTTGGAGATCTCCATGTGTCTTGGCATCAGTGTTCCCCTGGGTCTAACAGGTTCTCAGTATAGGAAGCCCAGGTCCAAAGGACACACTCCACTTCTAACTCTTCTTTCTTGATAGTGGTACATCCCTCGTTCTCTGCTCAGTTCTCTCTCTTTTTTCTTGTAAAATAAAAATTGATGTAGTCACGCCCTAGGGAAACTCTCCTAAATGAGATCAGGGCTGTGACCTGAGTAAGGGTGTTGCATCTCACCCTAATCCTCTTACAAGTGATTATCAGATCACATCATGGGAGATGATAACATCATTACATAAATGCCACACTGCTGAGAATCATGGCCCAGGCAAATTGACCAGTTTACAGGCTAGTTTTTTCCCCAGTGGAGCATCCCTCCCCACCCTCTGGCAGACACCTAATCATGCAAGCAGTTACGCACACACACGTGCACACATTTTTTTTTTTACATCTCCAGGATTGAGAGTGCCAAAATTATCATTAAATATTCTAGATACAAAGGTCTTCTGCTGCTTTGCAACCCACATGAGATTTTATTTTGCTTATCTAGATCCCTTTTAATTGAGCCCTGGTGGTACAGTGGTTAAAGCTCTCAGTTGCTAACCAAAAGGTTAGTGGTTCAAACCTACCAGCTATTCCATGGGAAAACAAAGTGTCAGTCTCTTTCTGTAAAGATTTACAGCTTTGGAAACCCTATGGGGGTAGTTCTAGTCTGTCATAAAGGGTCACTATGAGTCAGAATCAACTCAACAGCAGTGGACTTGGGGATTGGAATCCCTTTTGTCTGGAATTATTTGGTCATTTTCAATAATCTGAAAAATGTAGGGCTGGGGACAGAGAATGATTGGCCTCCATTATTTGAAAATGGATTTGTCATTTGCAGTCAGTACCTATACCTGGGGAAGTTTGGATCATAAAAAGCTTTCAAAGCGTCATTTATTACCATTTTTCAATGAATTCATCCTTTGATCAAGAGCCTGTGGATTCCTTATATTGCCCTCTCAAAATGGGGTCCCACCCCCAAGAGCCCAGTGCTAGTTTTGTTTCTTTGAAAGCCTTGTTTACTTCAGAAATTCAGCAATTTCTCCCCAAATTCCTTATTGAATTTAACGTATTTTATTGCACTATGGAAAAACTATTTCAGCTTTCAGTATCAACATTTTCTTGATGTGCTGAGGGATCTTTTTGTTGGGCTTTGTGCATATGTTTGATGATTTGTGTTGTTGGATTATTTTAAGGAGTGATTTAAAGATTTTTTGTTCTTTTCCTTTTTTTTTTTGAAGACTAGACTAGCCAAAGGGTAAGCAGGCAATGAGATTGACAGCCCTTAGAAACTAGAGTTCTCCATTGAGTCAAGAAAAAGATGACAAAAAAACATTTTTTACTTCCTGTTTTCCCTAATTCCATTGTCCAGCACAATAAGTGCTGCCACAATGAGTGAACAAAGGTCACCTTTTAGAACACTGTATCCATCAACAACCAATCAACACTTACTATGTGCTCATAACTATACAAAAGCATTATGTTAGGTATAAAGTCATGCACATTCTCTCAAAAAAAAAAAAAAAAAAAAAACCTCACTGCTGTCAAGTCTATTTGACTCATAGCAACCCCTCCTTGGGTTTCCAAAGCAGTAAATCTACAAAAGTAGATTGCTCAAATCTTCCTTCTGAGGAATGGCTGGTGGGTTTGAACCTCCAGCCTTCTGGTTAGCAGTTAAATGCCTTAGGCACTATACCACCAGAGCTCCTACATTCTCTCAAGTAGATTAAATTATAGTTGAGAGATAAGAAACCCAGTTTATTTGTTGTTAGTTGCTGTAGAGTTGGTTCTAATTTATGATGACTTTCTTTATAACAGAATGAAATATTGCCTATCTTGAGCCATCTTCATGATCATTGGGATGTTTGAGTTCATTGTTACTGCTCTTGTATAGTGCCTTCCAACCTTGGGTGCTTATCTTCTACCGCTATATTTGACAATATTCTATTGTAATCCATAAGGTTTCATTGGCTAATTTTCAGAAACAGATCAATAGGCCTTTCTTTCTAGTCTGCCTTAGTGTGGAAGTTCAACTGAAACATGTCCACCATAGGTTACCCTATTGGTATTTGAAATAGTGATGGTGATAGCAAAATGCAAGCCACGACATTATAACAAACTGACAGAAGGGTGGTGGATGTAATACATAATTAATATCAAATACAGCTTTTACTGTGTATCAAACACTAATCTAAGAGCCATTACATATTTAGGAGCTCTGATAGCATAGTGCCTAAGGCACTTGACTGCTAACCAGAAGGCTGGCAGTTCAAACCCACCAGCCACTCCTCGGAAGGAAGATGGGGCTATCTACTTCCGTAGTGATACTGCCTCAGAAACCCAAGGAGGGGTCTCTATGAGTCACGTCCGACTCAATGGCACATAACAGCAACAACAACATTACATATTTAATTTTCACAAAAACCTGATGAGGTAAGACTATAGTCACCCCATATTCAGAGTAGCCATATGATTTTTCATCTAAACCAATATACTTTTCAGAGTGAAGGGGGGACATCATTGATATTACACTAGGACAACAGACATAAACCAAGACTGTCAGAGGTATATAGTAGCTCTATCAATATTACAGAGGAGGAAACTGAAATACAGAAAATTTAAATAACTGGCTTAAGAACACACTACTAAGTGGCAGAGACAGTCTGGCTCCAAAGTACAGATAATCATTACTCTGTGTCATATTAAGGCTGAGCCACAAGAAGTAGGAGCCTCCTAAATGGATGCTTCAGCCACAGGTCTGCCATCAGTACAGTCAGGAGAACCACCATTGGCCCAGGTGCCCAAACCTAAGAAGAAACAAAAAGATTCTCTCCAGTCCTATTATGCAACGAGCCATAGGAACAGAAGTTAAAGACCTAAATTATGCTTCCATTTCTGCCATTCAATAATGGTGGGCCTGGGGGCAAGTTATTTCCCCCCATTTCATCCTTGGCCCCTTTCAGTCTACTGTAATGACCTTCCAACTTAAGCTCTGCCCAGATGACCCCAACATTGACCTGTTATCCAAAAGCTTAGTTTTACTCATGATCCCAACCAGTAAAAGAGAGCTGCAGATAAATTTGGGAGCAGCAGGCTCCTCTCTTACTTGTGGATGGGTTTTAGCACTCTTCTTTGGCTTCTTATACAGATGGTTTGGGTACCTGGTCTAAACTCCACCTTGGGCTACATGTAGAAGCATTATGTGAGCAACTCCCCTTTCTCAACAGATGGAGAATGGGCAAAGTCTACCTGATCAACTGCTATATTCTGGGCTCCTCATGACTTGAAACTCAAATTAATCTGAGGTTCTGACAACTTCACATCTGTCTGGGAGGCAGGAATTACCAGGAAGTCCTATTCCTGTGCTCTATCTTGTCCTGCCCCCTCAGGTCTGATCCTTTGGATACAGGCCAGGACCAGGCTTGAGGTTGCTCTATCTACTTAGACCTGGTGCCTTGGATCCCAGCTGCCAGCCTGTCTGTCTTTGTCAGCCCTACTCGGCCCCTGTGTAAGTCTGGTCTCTGTCAGTCCCTCTCCCTGTGAGACTTTCCAGCAACCACATCCCATTAAACCACATCCTGCTGGTCTACCTCCAGGCTAACATTAAGTCCATATGTCCTATCTCCACATACCTGAGCAAACACTTCCCATTGGTCTCCCTGGTTCTGTTCTCTCCCATGCTTTGTCTTTTCCTCATCAATTCACTCTTCTCACTGCTCCCTGAGCTATTACTCTAAAATACATTTGACTGTCTCAGGGAGCTCTGGTAGCATAGTGGCTAAGGCACTTGACTGCTAACCAGAAGGCTGGCGGTTCAAACCCACCAGCCACTCCTCAGAAGGAAGGTTGGGCAATCCTACTTCCGTAGTGATACTGCCTCAGAAACCCAAGGAGGGGTCGCAATGAGTCAGGACTGACTCGACGGCACATAACAACAACAACAACATCTCATTCCAGTGTATGAACAGTGGATCCCAAGTATAAAGACCAAACTCCTGATCATGAGATTCAAAGCCCTCACACTAGATCCAAATTGCCTTCCAGCCTCATCTTCTTACACCTTCCCAGGCTCCTCCTTCCTCAAAGTTCCAGACATCCTCCCTCCTCTTGTTCCAATCACATAGGCTTAAAATAAACCTAAAACCAAACCCACTGCCATCGAGTCGATTCTGACTCATAGAAACCCATTGGGTTTCCAAGGTGGTAAATCTTTATAGAAGTAGATTGCCCAGTCTTCCTTCTACTAGGATTAAACAGTTGCCTCCAAATGCAACCACATTTAATTGTGTTTTTCAGTTTCTGTAATGCCATCCTTCCCTTTGATTAACTCAAACTCCTTCTCACCCATAAGACATATCTCAAATATCACCTTCAGTTGCTCTTCCTTGGTATATGCTTCCTGCATCAATCTCCATCAGAATCAATCTCTCTCTGCTCAGGAATCCCAGTGCTCTTTGCTTAGGTTGATTTCATTGCTTCCCCGAGCTAACTGATATCACAATTCCTGTAGTGCTTGCTTATGTCCCAGAGCCTGGTGCCTTTGCACATTTGCACCCCCAAAAAGCCAATACCTTGTGTAGAATGTGAAAGGAATGCAATAAATGTGCATAGATTTGACCCTCAAGCCAGAACAAAGAACAAATTCCTCACCTGGCCTCTCACCACAGTCCTGGGCACTAATATCAACATGGCCTATCCACGGGGTAAGAATTAGAGACAGCAGATACAGACTGCTTCAGGGCCTCAGGAAAGACTCACAAAAGCCTTTGAAGAAACCCACTTAGACAGAAGCCAAGGATACTATTAAACCCCAAGACAAGGAGGAAAGAAATAAGAAAGAACCTGCTTTGTTTGGGGCATGTGCTCCCTCCTTTGAAAGTATTTCTCTGCCAGCCAAGCAGCAGTCTTTGCTGTATTGCTAGAAGGTTCAGAGTTTTTCTCCAACTCCTCCGTCTCTCCAACCCTCCAACCTTCTTGTATTTGTTGCAGTTTGGCTGGCTAGCCCTTTTCAAATACACATCATTAATTCCACTATGCAGCACAAGTGGGATCAGACATTTGAAAAAAGAAAGAAACACAGAATTCAGGAGTTTGGGCTGCCACATGCAAAGACATTTGGGGAAGGCAAACCAAAGAGCCTTTATTTATTTTTTGTTTTGTTTTCCAAGAGATATAAGGTCACTGCATGTAGCAGCCATTAGTGTAATTAGACTCTCCAAATAGGAGAGAGGAGAGAGCACTCCAGTAAGGAAGAAGAAGGGGGAGGGTACAAAGAAAGCAATTGAAGCCAAATAGTGAGTATTAAACTTTTGTGAGTAATATTTAATTAAGTTAGTTTGACTGAAGCTTTTTGCAAATATTACCATGGGATTCAAAATAGTACATTAAGTGCCCAGAAAATCACTAAAAAGGGAACACAGGCTGCTTTCTTGTCCTCTAGGCTACGTCACTGTTCTATCTCCATCAAAGTTCCACGGGCTGAAGGCTAAGTAGACTTACAGAAATACCTGCCCCCATTGTTTCTTCCCCACACACACAGTATCCACATCATACCACCAGAACTGGAGCTTACCACAATGTTAAAGTCAAAATCTTTAATTTGTCCAAAGACCCCCTGAGAAATTTTAAAAGTCTAGCCAAATTTGAAAGAAGATATTTGCAATGCATATAACCAACTAAAGATATCATTTCAGAATATATAAAAAATATTTACAGAAAAAAAGTTTGGCTGGTAAGATGATGGAATAGGCAGACAAAGTACACAGACCCTCTTCAACAAAGAAAAGGGGAACCAGTTAACACAGACAAAGAAGATAACCCTGGAGCCCTGAGCTTTGAAAGGAAGGATACACAAGTGGACTAAACTCCAAACAGTAAAAGAAGCTGCACGATAGCACCAAAAAGGGAGACATATGGAGCTGCGGTCTGGTAGCAATCCTGATGGCAATCAGGATCCTTGGATATTGCCAAGTGGTGTTAGGAACTAAGAATTAACCTAAAAAATGGCCCTGTTAGCTAGGGTCTGCATGAAGGACTGCACTAGTGGCTGGTGAATAAAAGGGGAAGCAGTGAAGAGGAAGAGGGGCTGAGCTGCGGACTTTAGGCTGTCCAGAGGGTGCAGCCATTTTGAATGTTTATAAGCAGTTCGACCACTTGAGGTATTTAAAGCAACAGCATTCTCCCAGATTCCAGGGACTTAAGAATAAGCTCCACTTGCTGGGAACCACAAGGACATTCCAGACGCCAATGACTAGAAAGATGTGATATTCCCCTTGTAACTCTTATACTCTTGGTGAACGGAGGTGTAGCCATCCCACACTCACACCCATCTTCTGGGCTGGCAGGAATTGCATTCCAGTTTGTGTGCTCTGATGGAGCCCTGGTGCCCTGCCCCACCCTGCCCAGTTCTTTTTTTCCTTGTTTGGTTTTGTCTGTTTCAAAATTATTATTAGTAGTATTCTTTTTTTTTTTTTTCATCTTTTTTATTATTATTCTTTATTCTTCCCTTCCCAGGTTCTAGTTTTCAGCTTCTTAACTCTTCCCAGTTCCTGGTTTCCATTTTTTCTTTCTTGTGATTCTCCCCATTCCTTGTTTTTCTTTTTCCATTTTTTCCCATTCTTTTCTTCATTATTCTCCTAATCTACCTGTTTTCTCTTGTTCCTCCCTCCCTAGATATTGAGGGCTTTACTTTTGCTTTGCTTTTTAAAGTATTTCTTTAAATATTTTCTCTCATTTACTACCTATCCTCTTTTTTTCTTTTTTCTCTTTTTGCTGATTATTCCTATATGTTATTGCAGTGTATTTCTTATCCACTTGCTTTTACTTTTTGGATGGTTTTCCAATTGTTGTTTTTGTCTAATTGAGTGGGAGACAGCAACTGTGTCCATACACTGCAATCATACCTGCACTTCCTACAACTCCACTGACTGAGTGAAAGCCAACATTTGCTTCTGCACCAACTGGCCAATGATACACAACCACCAATAATAGACTGACTCACTCTTAACTGCCCTTCACAAACAGTTAACAGTGATCTGTGCAGCCACTCTCATTCTCTATCATACCCAGCAGGAGACAGGTGGTAAGTGCATAAGTGTTGCCAACCAGCGAATAGAGGAGTACAGTTCCCTACTTACTCAGATACATTAAAAAAAAAGAAAGAAAGAAAATTAAAATCTTGGGCAAATCACTTCAACATACAATCACCAATTAAATATAAATACAACAAAGTCACAATGCCTTGGAGACAACAGACCATTGCAGTCCACACAAAGAAGCAAAGAGGTGAAACAGGAGAAATAAGGGAGTAGGATACAGACCCATAACACATTCCTGAGGAAGAAGCAGCATTGGAACTCCCTGATAAGGAATTCAAAAGAATTATATTTAGGTTCCTTCAATGAATTGAGAGACAGATCAAGAAAACAGTGAGAAAATTAAGGAAAACACAGGCGAAACCCTAGAACCATTTCAGAAGAAAACACAAAATCAAAATGACAAAATAAATGAAAAAGTAGAAATGGTACAAAATCTACCAAGAGAAATCCAAAGGATTAATATTAAATTTTCAGAAAGAGATAACACATTGAAAGGGCAAAGGAGTAGAATTAAATCAATGGAAGACTGATTTAATGAGATTGAAGACAAATACCTCAATATTTCTTTGGAAAAGGGTCAGTCAGAAGAAAAGATCAAAACAAAATGAAGAAAGCCTAAGGTTCATGTCAGATACCATAAAAACAAATAACCTTCATGTAACTGAAATTCCAGAACAGGAAGAGAAAAAGAAAACTACTGAGAAAATTGTCCAAGATTTGTTGGAAGAGAATTTCCCTGATATGATGAAAGATGAGAATATGTCCATTCAGAAAGTCCAACAAACCCCAAACAGGATAGACCAAAAAAAAAAATATATATATCACAAAGACATAGAGAGCATCATCAAACTCACCAAAACCAAAGACAAAGAAAGAATTCTGAAAGTAGCATGGGAAAAATGAAAAGTTTCCTACAAAGGGCAATCAATAAGACTAAGCTCTTATTTCTCAGCAGAAATCACACAAGCAAGAAGGCAAGGGGATGGTATATATAAAACCCTGAAAGAGAAAATTTTCCAACTAAGAATTACAGATCTGCCAAAATTGTCCCTCAAATATGATGGTGAAATTAGGAGATTTGCAGATAAGCAGAAATTAAGAGAATTTGTTAAAAGCAGACCAACCTTACAAGAGATACAAAAGGGGGTCTTTTGAACAGAGAACCAAAAATAGCAAACAACTGACCATTAATACACAAGATGACATAACCCAGAAACCAACACAGTTATGGAAGTATCAAAATTAAAATAAATTTACAAGATTGTAAACAGGGAACCAGAGACATCAATTGACAAATGAGGTCAACTATAAACCTAAAAGAGGGAAAAACTAGTGTAGTTACAGAACTTCTAAATGGTGAAGATGTCAAGAGAGTTGCAAGATAGAATGGACTGTTCTAAACTCAGGGAGAAAATTATAAATCACAGGGTAACC
>NW_006921876.1:315268-316543 GCF_000298275.1 Orycteropus afer afer
CTACTTCCATAATGATACTGCCTCAGAAACCCAAGGAGGGGTCGCTATGGGTTGGGTCTGACTCGATGGCATATAACAACAACAACAACAACAACTCAAGAGACAGAGAGTTACAGACTGGATAAGAAAACATAACCCATTAATATGCTGTCTACAAGAGACATATCTTAGAGACAAAGACAAAGTAGACTAAAAATCAGTTGGAAAAAAATATATCAAACAAATGGCAATGATAAAAGTTACCTACAAAGGGCAATCAATAAAACTAAGCTCTGATTTCTAAGCAGAAACAATGCAGGTAAGGAGGCAATGGGATGGTATATATAAAACCCTGAAAGAGAAAAATTTCCAACCAAGTATTATATACCCAGCAAATTGTCCCTCAAATATGATAGTGAAATTAGGAAATTTCCTTCCTCCCTGTTGCTTGGAGCCTGTCTCCCTCCCCTTACCTGCATCCTGCCATCTTGTTGTCCCCAGCTTTCCCTCCTTCCTGTATTTTGGGTGGGGCCTGTCTCCCTCCCCTTACCTGGATCCTGCTGCCTTGTCAAAAGAGTAGGAGTGGAAATAGTAAATTCTGATAAAATTGACTTTAAGACAAAAACTACCATAAGAGACAAGGAAGCACATTATATAATGATTAAAGGATCAATTGAACAAGAAAATATATCCATAATAAATGTATATGGAGCCAATGAAAGAACCCCAAAATACATAAAACATACACTAACAGAATTGAAAAGACAAAGAGATGACTCCACAGTCACAGTAGGAGACTTTAATCCACTACTTTCAATGAAAGACAGAATAACTGGAAAGAAACTCGGCCAAGATGCAGAAGAACTAAACAATACAACCCACCAACTTGAACTTATAGACATCTACAGAGTACTTCACCCAACAGCACAACATAGAATTTTCTAGTGCACATGGAACATTCTCATGATAGACCATATGCTATAAAGCAAGCCTTAATAAATTTACAAACATCAAAATACTGCAAAGCATCTTCTCAGATCACAATGCTATAAAATTAAAAATCAACCATAGGAAGATCAATGTAAGAAGAGCAAATACATAGAAACTGAACAACACCCTCCTTAGAATGACCAGGTCATAGAAGAAATAAAAAAGAAAAATGAAATTCAAAAATTCCTTGAATCAAATGAGAATGAAAGCACAACATACCAAAATCTTTGGGACACAGCAAAAGCAGTGATCAGAGGCCAATTTATAGCAACAAATACACATCAAAAAAAATTAGAGCAGGCTAAA
>NW_006921876.1:326510-340281 GCF_000298275.1 Orycteropus afer afer
CTCTGTAAATCTTCTCCCAAATCCTAAAAAAAAAAAAAAAAATGCACAGTCCAAAATGCTACAATTTCATACCTACCACATTAACAAAAAAGTTTAATGTCTGACAGTATTAAGTGCTAATAAAAATATGGAGTGATAGGCATGTTAATAAAATGCAATTTAGTACAATCACATTGGAGACAAATTAGGTATTACTCAGCAAATATAAGGATACACATCACCTAGAAGCCAGAAAATCCATTACAACATACGTACCCTAGATTCTGGGAGCTCTGGTGGTATACTGCCTAAGTCATTTGATTGTTAACGAGAAGGCTGGCAGTTCAAACCCACCAGCCACTCCTCAGAAGGAAGACTGGGCAATCTGAGTCCATACAGAAACTTCCTCACAAACCCAAGGAGGGCTTGCTATGGGTCAGAATAGACTCAGCAGCAGTGAGTTTGGTTTTTTTGTTTTTTGGGTTTTTTCACCCTAGATTCTTAGACATATGTACAAAAATGTTCAATGTGGCATTTTTGTTGTGTAGCAAAAATTGGAAACAGCCCAATGCTAACCAACAAGTAAATGGACATACAAATTGAAATAAAGGTAACCCTCATTATTCATGGATTCCATATTTGTGAATTCACCTACTCTTTAAATCTTATTTATAATCCCAAAATCACTATTTACAGTGTTTTTGTAGTCATCTAAGAGCACGGACAGAGCAGCAGAAAATGTATGTCACCTGAGGTGCACATTCCCTGCTGAGGTCCAACAAGGTAACACTCTTAACTTCTTCTTTCAGCTTTCTCATACTGTAAATAAGTAGGCTGCTTACAGTCTGGACCTCTGGTGGTATAGTGCCCAAGGCACTTGACTGATAATCAGAAGGCTGGCAGTTCAAACCCACCAGCCATGCCTCAGAAGGAAGGTTAGGCAAGCTACTTCTGTAGTGATACTACCTTGGAAACCCAAGAAGGGGTCACTATGAGTCGGGTCCTACTCGACAACATAACAATTGAATGCTTTTTATTTTTATTTATTTATTTTGCAGCTTTGTGTTTTTTGTTGGTGATTTTGCTTTAAAATTGCCCCATATATAGCACTAAAGTGCTGGCTAGTTTCTTAAGAGCTGCCTTATAGAGAAAACTCACATGTTAGATAAGCTCTGTTCAGGCATGAATTATAGTGCTGTTGGCCATGAGTTCATTGTTAATGAATTACCAATACATATTACATAAGGTGTGTTTACAAAGAAACACACATAAAACAAAGTTGTGTACTGATTGGTTGATGAAAATATTGTGGAACTTATTCTTAGGAGCTTAACCCTGCACATCCCTTAGGAAGAATGGTTTAGTATTTACTAATTCAGTGTTCTTAGTAATTTTATAGAATGTGACTAACTCAAATAATGATAATCACCTGTATATTAATACCATGAAAAGCTATTCAGCAGTCAAAACAAACTAATCTATCACAAGAATGAGGGCCTAAATGTAATTTTGAGCAAAAATGAAAACAAAAAGCAAAGGAAGTGGCCTTGGGTAAATCAGTTTTTTCTTTCTCTTCTATACTAGACAGTAAAAGTCTAGATTATCACTAAGATCCCTTTCAGCTTTAATATGACACACACAAAAATAGTAATTAGATATATAAAAGTTTTAAAAAACAACAAAAAAAACTACCTCTTTCCTCGGATCCAATTATATTTCTAACTCCTTAAAATCTTTCCAAAGGCAACCAAGGCAACCATTGCCGTGGAGTCGGATCTGACCCATAGCAACCCCTCCTTGGGTTTCCGAGGCAGTATCACTACGGAAATAGATTGCCCAACCTTCATCCCAGGGAGTGGATCTTTCCAGATTCTTCTAATCCACAGTGAGTTCAGCTCTTAGCATTTATACCATGGAACGAACACTCCCTCTATCCCTAGACACTGAACCTTGGCTCTGTACCTGCTTAAAAGACAGGGAGGAGGCCACATCTTCTGACCTCCTTTAATCCCACAAGAGGAGGACAGAATCACTATCAGCAACCCAATAGCTATTCCTGAAAGACCAGAAATGCTGCCTCCCTCCAGTCCTTCCTCCCAAAGCACCCAGAACCTCTCTCCTCGGTTTGATAATTCACTGCAGTGGCCACACAGAACTCACAGATTTTGGGGTTTATTAGGGAAGCACCAGGCTACAATTCAAGTTCAGGAAGAATGCTCAGTCTCTCTCCCAGCCCTCTGTCTCTCAGCCAAAAGTCTCTCACAGTCTCTCTCCCAACAGTGCGTGTCCCTCAGTGTCTCTCTCAGCAATGAGTGTCTCTTGCATCTCTTTCCCATTAGCATGTGTCTCTCAGGAGGAGCGTGTCCTTCCTCAGCCAGCAGTCAGAGAGAGAGAGTTCTGCCTCAAAGAGGCCTCCTTTTGAGCCTGGCAGAGTGGCCAAACCAACCAATCATAACATCATTCTAAGCACCTGAGAGAGAGTGAGCCTCCCAGAACATTGCATTGTGCCACACCCAACAGAAATACCCCAGGTGGATAACTTTAGCAATCAGGAACTCCTCAGTTGCTCATGGCAAATTCCACCTCTCAGTTTACAAAGACTTATGGGTAGAAAAGCCACACTAAGTAATTTACTACACCACAGTACCTTTCAGAGGGCTGACCCCACACATGTACCTCAGCTGTTCTCAGCCTGTTCCTGCCCCATGTGCTTACCCAGGTTTCATTTCCCATGAAGTTCATTTTGATGTGTGTCTCTGTTCTTTTTGCCTCCTGCCCTGTGTTCCTCTTTGAGGTCTTTGGCTTAGATTTTCTCCTCCTCTACCGTGGGATACTTTAAGAGTCCTTCAAAAAACCTACTCCTGGCCCTTCCCAAATGATGACATTTCAAATGCTCAGTAGACATATGTGTCTAATGCTACTATCCTAGACAGCACAGGTCTAGATTTTCTCTAAGGTCTCCGAAGACCAGATGAGTCAGGCATGGTGTGGGGGACATAAAGGTGACAAGCTACATAAACTCAAACTCACTGCCATAAACTCAAACTCACTGCCATTGAGTCGGATCAAACTCACAGCGACCCCTCCTTGTGTTTCTGAGGTGGTATCACAATGGATAGTAGATTGCCCAACCTTCTTTCCAAGGAGTGACTAGTGGGTTTGAACCACCAGCCTTCTGGTTAGCAGTCAAATGCCTTAGACACTATACCACCAGAGTGGAGTCAGAGATTTGAGAGAAAAATACTTAGTCTGTAAAGATGATTCTGGAAACTCAGAATTAAAGACCAGAGGAGCTAGTGAGAAGGAACCTTGGGGTCAGAGAAACAGCAAGATTCTGGGAGCTAAGCCCAGGAGGAACATGGGTCAAAAATTAAAGGAAAGTCAGGAATTCAACCAGAAATGAAAGGAGTGGACCTGGGGGCCTGGTAAGAATGGAACCTGGCTCCTCTGGAGACCCAAAGGCAGAATGGAGGCCACAAGATAGTCCAGACCTGAGATTGGAAATTGGGTGAGTTATCACCAAGGCTTGTGACCCAAGCACCAGGGTCTGAAGGAAGAAGATGGAGACTGAAAGGCTGGGATGACAGTGAGTGCCTTAAAGGGGCTTAATGCTTTAAGACTATGTTTCCTCAGCAGGGACCTGTAAGTTATCCCTGTAACTATAATTTAGTCACTGAAGGGGCATCCAAGGGCACTTAAACTGACATCTGTGCAAGACTGGAGTAAGCTGAGCTGGATAAAGTGTCAAGGATAAAGTAATCAGCCATATTTTTCGAAGTAAAATGCTTTTTTACTATAAAAAATAACCGCTCATTATGATTTGTTCAAACAGTCAGTATGTAGAAGTATAAGAAATAAATTATCTGAAATTTCTCAACCCTGAAAAATAATTTAATGACCATCCTTTAATGTATTTCTCTATTCTGTCCTACAATTTTAATAGGATCATATCATATAAGTTCATTTTATCATAGATACCTTATGTGTGTGTGTGTCCATATGTGGGCATGTGTGTACATTTATTTTAGGTCAGTATTCTTTTGATGTCTGAGGAAATGTACTCCTTTCCTTTCTCACCACACTTCCACAGTTAATATGGGGTGAAATCATTGTGATTTTACAAAAAGGATCATATTACACACTTTTTGGCACTTTACTTATTTCATACTTTGTCTAAATATCTCAAAATTAACAGATTTAGAATTAACTCATTGTTAGTGTCTGCCAACTATTTCTAGTGTGGTTATACTCTAATGTATTCAACCATCTCCATTGCTGGACACTCCTTCTGAAACAACTTTGCATATACATTCTTATTCACTGATGTAGTTTTTATTTCTATAAGGTAGGTTCAAAGAAGTAGGACTGCTAGAAGAAGAGAATATGCATTTACTATTTTAATAGGTATTACCTGGTTGTTTTTCAAAAAGATGAAAACAGTTTGCATTTCCTACAGCAAGGTTTGCAAATTCCCTCTGCCTTGTATCCCAGTAGATGTTTGTTGTTATTTTTGTTAGGTGCTGTAAAGTCAGGTCTGACTCACAGTGACCCTATGTACAACAGAATGAAACTCCGCCTGGTCCTGTGCCAGCCTCACAATCGTTGCTATACCTAGCCCATCGTTGTAGCCACTGTGCCAAACCATCTCATTGAGGGCCTTCCTGTTTTTTGCTGACCCTTCCCTTTACCAAGCATGCTATCCTTCTCCAGGGAATGGTCCCTTCTGACAACATGACCAAAATATGTAAGATGTAGCCTAGCCATTCTCGATTCCAAAAAGAATTCTGGCTGCACTTCTTCCAGGACAGATTTATTCATTCTTTTGGTGGTCCATGGTACTTTCAGTATTCTTCACCAACACCACAACTCAAAAGTAGATGTTATTGATCTTAATTCTTGCCATTCTCATTCAAGTAAAGTGACAACTCATTGCTACTTTAGTTTGCATTTTCCTGACTACTACCAACACTCTTCTGTCAGTTTGGCATACTGTGGTGGCTTACATGTTGCTCTGAGGCTAGAAGCTATGCCACTGCTATTTCAAATACCAGCAGGGTCACCCATGGTGGACAGATGTCAGTGGATCTTCCAGACTAAGACGGACTTGGAAAAAACAAGGTGCCATCTACTTCTCAAAGAATTTCCCAGTCAAACCCTTATGAATAGCAACAAAACACTGTCTGGTATATTACTGAAAAACGTTATGAATAGTCCTGAAGCATTGTCTGATAAAGTACCAGAAGATGAGCTTCTTGGTTCAGAAGGCATTCAAAATATGCCTTGGGAAGAGCTGCCTCCTCAAAGTAAAATTGACCTTAATGATGTGGATGGAGTAAAGCTTTTGGGACCTCCATTTGTTGATGTGGCATGACTCAAAATGGGGGGTGGGGAGCTGCAAATATCCGTTAACAATAGGAACACAGAATATACAAACTAAGAATCCAAGAAAATTGGAAGTTATCAAAAATGAAATGGAGTGCATAAAGATCGATATCCTAGGCATTAATGAGCTGAAATGGACTGATTTTGGGGTCATTTTGAATCAGACAACCATACGATCTACTATGCTGAGAATGACAAATTGAAGAGGAATGGTGTGGCATTCATCATCACAAAGAATGTTTCAAGATCTATCCTGTACAATGCTGTCATTGTTGTTGTTATTTGCTGTCGAGTCAGACCCAACCCATAGCAACCCCTCTTTGGGTTTCTGAGGCAGTATCACTATGGAAGTAGATTGCCCAACCTTCTTTCCAAGGAGTGGCTGGTGGGTTTGAACTGCCAGCCTCTCATTAGCAGTCAAGTGCCTTACGCACTACACTACCAGACCTCCTACAATTCTGTCAATGACAGGATAATATCCATATGCCTACAAGGAAGAGCAGTTAATACTATTATCACCCAAATTTATGCACCAACCACCAGAGCCAAAGACTAAGAAATTGAAGATTTTTACCAAATTCTGTAGTCTGAAATTGACCAAACATGAAATCAAGATGTGTTGATTATTGCTCATGATTGGAATATAAAAGTTGGGAACAAAGAAGACTCATCAGTAGATAGAAAATATGGCCATTGTGATAGAAATGCATTGGATATTGCATCATAGAATTCTGCAAGACTAATGACTTATTATTGGCAAATACCCTTTGTCAGCAACATAAATGGTGGCTATAAACATGGACTTCACCAGATGGAGTAATACAGGAATCAGATCAACTACATCAGTGCAAAGAGGCAATGGGGAAGCTCTTTATCTTCAGTCAAAACAAGGCCAGGAGCTGACTGTGGAACAAACCATCAACTGTTCATATACAAGTTCAAGTTGAAGCTGAAGACAATTAAAACAAGTCCACCAGAGCCAAAATATGACCTTAATTACATCCCACTTGAATTTGGGGCCATCTAAAGAATAGATTTGATACATTTAACACCAGTGACTGACAACCAGATGAATTGTGGGATAACATCAAGAACATCATCCATGAAGAAAGCAAAAGGTCATTAAAAAGACAGGAAAGGAAGAAGAGACCAAAATGGATGTCAGAAGAGACTCTGAAACTTGCTCTTGAACAGAGTAGCTAAAGCAAACGGAAGAAATGATAAGATAAAAGAGTTGAACAGAAGATTTCAAAGAGCAGTTCAAGAAGACAGAGACAATTATTACAATGCACTGTGCAAAGACCTCGAGTTAGAAAACCAAAAGGAACAAATACACTGAGCATTTCTCAAATTAAAAGAACTGAAGAAAAAATTCAAGCCTTGAGTTGCGATATTGGAAAATTTTATGGGCAAAATATTGAATGATGCAGGAAACGTCAGAAGAAGATGGAAGGAATACACAGAGTCACTGTACCAAAAAGAATTGGTTGATGTTCATCCATTTCAGGAGGTGGGGATGATGAAGAACTGATGGTAAGGAAGGAAGAAGTTGAAGCTGCACTGAAGGAATTGGTGAAAATCAAGTCTCCAGGAACTAGCAGAATACCCCTTGAGATCCATCAACAAATGGATGCCACACCGGACACACTTACTCATTTATGCCAAGAAATTTGGAAGACAGCTACCTGGCGAACGAACTGGAAAAGATCCATATTTTTACCAATTCCAAAGAAAGGTGATTACACAGAATGTGGAAATTATTGAACAATATCATTAACATCATGTGCAAGTAAAATCTTGCTGAAGATAATTCAGAAACGATTGTAGCATTATATTGACAGGGAACTTGCAGAAATGCAAGCTGCATTCAGAAGAGGACATGGAATGAGGATATCATTGCTGATGTCCGATGGATGTTCACTGAAAGCAAAGGATACCAGAAGATGTTTAGTTGTGTTTTACTGACTATGCAAAAGCATTCAATTGTGTGGATCATAACAAATTACGGATAAGTGTGAGAAGAATGGAAACTCCAGAACACTTGATTGTGCTCATGAGGAACTTGCACATAGACCAGGAGGCTTTCATTCGAATAGAACAAGGGGATATTGCATGGTTTAAAATCAGGAAGGGTGTGAGTCAGGGTTGTATCCTTTCCCCAAACTTACTCAATCTGTATGCTGAGCAAATAGTCTGAAAAGCTGGACTATATGAAGAAGAACACAGCATGAGGATTGGAGGAAGACTCATTAACAACCTGCAATATACAGAAGACACAACCTTGCTTTGCTGGAAGTGAAGATGACTTGAAGCACTTACTAATGAAGATCAAGGACTATAGCTTTCAATATGGATTACACCTCAAGACAAAGAAAATGAAAATCTTCACAACGGGACCAATAAGCATCACGATAAATGGAGAAAAGATTGAAGTTGTCAGGGATTTCATTTTATTTGGTTCCACAATCAACACCAATGGAAGCAGCAGTCAAGAAATAAGACAATGTGCTGCACTGGGCAAATCTGCTGCAAAAGACCTCTTTCAGGTGATGAAGAGCAAAGACGTCTCTTTGAAGACTGAGGTGCACCTAACCCAAGCCATGGTATTTTCAATTGCCTCATTTGCATGTGAGAGATGGAGAATGAATAAGAAAGACCAAAGAACAGTTGATACTTTTGAGTTGTGGTGTTGGCAAAGAATACTGAAAGTACCATGGACTACCATAACTAACAAATCTGTCCTGGAAAAAGTGCAGCCAGAATGCTCCTTGGAAGTGAAAATGGCCGGACTTCATCTGACCTAATTTGGTCATGTTGTCAGAAGGGGCCATTCCCTGAAGACGGATATCATGCTTGGTAAAGTGGAGGGTCAGGGAAAAAGAGGAAGGCCCCCAATGAGGTGGGCTAATACAGTTGCTGCAACAGTGGGCCCAGGTATAGCAGGGACTGTGGGGCTGGTGCAGGACTGGGCAGTGTTTCATTCTCTTGCGTGTAAGGTCACTATGAGTCAGAGCCGACTGTATGGCATGTAAAATCAAGGTTGAGCAGTTTTTAATTTGTTTATTGGCCACTTAGATTTGCTCCTCATGAACTGCTTCTTCATATCCTTTGTCTATTCTTTTTTTTTTTTTTTTTTAAATCAGTTTGTAAGAACTCTTTGTATATTGTAATGATAAATGCTTTATCAATGTACGTATTTTTTTCTAAACTGATCATTTGACTCCATCCTTAAATTTACAATAAAATTGCAAGACATGGTCTCACCAAGGGAGGGAGGGTAAGAATCAGAGATGTAGAGGGTACAGGTGAGCAGAGGAGCTGAGAATACTCCAGATCCTCTGGGATGAGTTCTGCAGAAGTGGATAAACCCAGAGAGGAAATGACAGGAAGGTTTGTCAGAGCCACATTCATCCTTACAGTGATTTCCCTCCTCTGACATGTCAGTGAAGCAGCTCCCCAAACAATGGCACAGAAATACTAGAGGGAGCCTCCAGACATGAAGGGGTCATGTACAGGGTGTAGGGGTATGTCACTGGATGTCTGTAGACCAATGGTCCAGCACCAGATCGGGGTAGTAGACATGTCTCACTGGACACCTGCAGGTACAAATGCTTCAAGGACCAGAAGTCACAGTTCTATGCAAGTTCCCCAAAACTTGTACAGGGAAAGGAAGAAAGCCACCAACTGACAGAGCTTAAGCTTTTCATCCTGGCAGAATGGAGATTTAAAATAAAATGAAATTGAGTTTAGAGAAGTATAGTATTTTGCCATGAACATCTGTCGTGGCCTCTCTGATGCTCCACCCAGGTGCTCATCAATGAAGAACTCTTTGCCTAGCTGCTGAGAGTATCACTGGCAGAGAGCTTCTGTATGAGACCCTCACGGATTGCCTCAACTGCAAGGCCACTTTACCCAAAGACTGTGTCCCACATCTAATGTCTGATCAAAGTAAGAAAGGCCTGGTCATGTCAGCCTGATTCAGGACAACTCTGAAGGTCATTTCAGCCCTAAGATTTCCCATGGGGTCAGTCCAGGCTATTGTGGATGTGCATCACAGCTTGGCTTTCACATTCATCCACTCAGAGTTGACTTCCCAGGGCATTCTACCTTGACAGTCCCTGAATATGTGGATTGAATCACACCTAATGCAGTTGGGGTGTAACCAAGAATGTGATCCAGCAGTGTTCTACAGCACCTGAGCTCTAGGATGAAAGCTTCCCCCACAGAGTGTGCCTCCCCGACTCCATGTAGATCCTCCCATTAAATGCCTCCTACCTCCACAGCTCCACCCTATCCTGAGCCAAGTCTTTGCTTCATCACCTCATCTCCTCTCAAGAGTGACTGCTAGAAATGGCCTTAATTGGAAATGAAGGGCCTCTGCTCCTTCTGCAGAGTTTCCCTTGAAGGAACACATGGCAAATTGCTCCCACGGACTTATTTAACCTAACCCTCCAATTTATTCTGCATTAAGATAGTTACTCTAGTTATTTGTGGCTGTCTGACAAAAATGGAGAGGCCCTCCTGGCTTTGTGATACAGTTCTCCACTCCACACTCCAATGCCCAGGGCCTTTCCACCTCACACATCAACACCTGTGCGTATTTTAAAAGCACATCTCAGTTAACCCATAGGACAACAAGGCTTGATATGTACTTGAGGTTTAACATCTTGTTCCTCAAATTTTCTAACACTGGAGCTCATTGGCCACACCATAAAATAGAGAAACACAAACTCTTGCCCACTCCTCTGAATATGCCATTGAGGATATAGTACAGGGCAATGAAGGACAATGAATTACAAGACCTGGACAGAAGGCTAGCAGTTCAAACCCACCAGCCACTCTTCTGAAGGAAGGTTGGGCAATCTACTTCGCATTGATACTGCCTCAGAAACCCAAGGAGAGGTCGCTATGAGTGAGATCCAACTGGAAGGCAATGAGTTTGGTTTTTGGTCTTATTTTTTGAATAACCAATTGTGTGAGATTTCACACCACCTGCACGGTTCAATCAGTTAAGCAGTTGACCGCTAACTGATGGATTCGTTCAAACCTACCCAGCTGTGTCTCAGAAGAAAGGTCTGGTGATCTGCTTCCAAAAGGTAACAAACTTGGAATATGTGGTTTGAGTCACACCTGATGGACCTGTGGTGAAGTTCTACTGTGACACACATGGGGTTACCAAGAGTCAGAGTTGAATCGATAGCAAGTGGTCCCTCTCTAGGACTCATTTTCCTAATCTAAGAATTAGGAAGGCTGAACTAAAAGCTCTGATTGATTAGGAAACTTTGATGTTTCTCAGACCAGTGTTTTAGATATTCTCCTTTGTTTTATTTTCCAGAATCAATACATTGGAGGTCTTGCCTTACCCCAGTCCTTGGAGAAAACTGAAGGTGAACTACTTTTGTTTCCTTCCACTGGAACAGATCCACCAGTGTAATTCCTCTTTGACTTTTATTTTCTTGAGTTTGGCTTCTGAACATTCCAAAATATTTGTGTTTCATGGATGCAAGCATCAGATATTACATCTAGAGTTGTTCTCTCTTAATAGTCTGCCCTCAATCTGAAAAGTTTATCAGTTCTCTTGGCTAGTCCCCACCATGCCATTAGCATTTGATATAGATGTCACAATTTGAAAACCTTTTCACCTTTGGGAAAAACAGAGTGAGGAAAATGAACCAGATCACTTGGTCCCTGCCTCAGAGTTGGAAACTGATTTTATTCATGAAATGTGCTTAATTTGATCACAAGGGACCAGGGTTTCCAGGCAATTTTCCCAGTGCAAACTGGTGACAGACTTGCCATCCTACTTGCTCTTCCATACACAGGCAAGTTTGCACAGTCATACTCACATTACAACCCATACATGAATACATCCTTACCCCCATATTAGAAAATGCCATCAGTGCAACAGTCATAGGGGAACCTGGAGTGGGGACATTTTTGCAAGTGTCAGAAAGAAGAACTATGGGAAAGATAAGGGCTGCCAAATGATATCATATGTTATCAGGAGACATAATACTAATCCTGACATTCCTATGAAGGTCCTTGCATGGTGAAATTTGTGATAGGCTACTAACCTAAAGGTTGGTAGTTCATATTCACCCAATGACTCTGTGCGAGAAAGCTTGGCAAACTGATTCTGTAAAGATTACAGCCAAGAAAACTCTTTGAAGCAGTTTTGCTCTGCAACAAATGGGTCATCATGAGTCAGAATCAACAACCACAAAGGATTTAGTTGTTTGTTTTAATACTCCTACAATGCCATATTGTTGTCAAGGCATTGGCACACACAACTTATCTTTTGATCTTTCCCACATCAACAGGCACATACTGTTCTTCTGCTTAGACTGTCCACTTCTACATACCTAACCAACCCTCACCCAATTTCTCCTCATCATCCACTCTCAGATGTCACCTCCCCAGAGAAATCTTCTCTGACAACCCTATCAAAGTAGTTAAGCATTCACCTGTTATCCAAAAGGTCAGTGTTTTGAACCCACTAGTGGCTCTGTAGGAGAAACATGTGGCAGTCTGTTTCCATAAGATTACAGCCTAGAAAACACTATGAGGCAGAATCAACTTGCGGGCACAAAACAATGTACGAGCTATGGAGTCCCTGGATGGTTCAAATGGTTAACCATCATTAGCACTCAGCTGCTAACTGAAAGGAGTTTCACGTTCACACAGAGATGCCTCAGAAGAAAGGTCTGGCTATCTGTTTCCGAAAAATCAGTCATCAAAACACCTATGCAGCCCAGTTCTACTCTGACATGCTTGGTGTTGCCGAGAGTCAGAATTGTCTTGACATCAACTAGTTCATACATGTTACATGTTATACTCAAATGTGCCCTGGCATGCAACTGACCATGTTAAAACAACTAACATTCTCAGGGGCTTGATGATGGAAATATTTAAGGGAAAAATGACAGAATGTTAGAAATGGAATAGATATTTTTCAGGTAAGGAAATTGAGGCCCCACAGAATGGGAATGACTTGCCCAAGGCACTTTGTAGCAGAACCAGTACTTGAGCCTAGGTGTCCTGATTCCTGGTCACTGCTCATTCCCTAAGATCAATCATTTAAAATTAAAAAAAAAAAAAAAAAAAAAAAAAAAAAACTCTGCCTTAAAGTTGATTGCAACTCGACAGCACAGGGTTTTTGGTAGTTAACATAAAATACAATATGCATGCTCCAATCGTTATTAATCTATACTGATGTCTTTGTCTGGCTTTCCAGAGCTTGGTCTTTGGGACAGTATGTGCTGGAGAGGACTGCTGTGATTTCACAAGGGCAGTGCACTCATGAATTTGGGCCTTAGGTGTTTTTGCAAATTACTAAATACTTGTGTGAGGTTATTGCATCAAACCTATTTCTTTTCTCCATTCTCCCAACTCAGGCTGTCACATTCACCCAGTAGTAGGGCCAACAATTGTTATCAAGAACTATGCCTTGTCCCCCAACTGATTAATGTATTTTTAATTTTTTTTTTTAATTAAAAGATGTCACAGGTATACAGACATATGCACAACCTTAGTCTAGACCTTAGTCTAGAGATGCAAAAGAACTCTTTGGATAGATTTGGGTTCCCTCATTTATGTTAGAGTTGGAATCTGAAAGGAGAGTTAAAAAAAAAAAAAAAAGAAAAAAAAGAACTTCAGACAAATTCCTCCAGAAGCATAGGCAAAGGATAGATACTACCAAGGATAGGACATATGTACTCATACTCACACACCCTCTCACATACTCACATGCACAGTCTCGCTCATACACACACACATTCACACACACACTCACTATATCATGTCCCTGTTTCCTTGATCATATTTCCTCTGCCTGGAACAGCCACTCCCACTTCATGGTCTGGATAACCTCTTAAAGTAGCTTCTTTTCCAGGCAACTTTCCCTGGCTCCTTCTGTAACCAAATGCAAACTCACTACCATCTACTCAATTCTGACTCATAGTGACCCCCTTTTGGTTTCTGAGGCAGTAAATCTTTACGGAAGTAGATTGACAAATCTTCCTTCCAAGGAGTGGCTGGTGGGTTTGAACCGCCAACCTTCTGGTTAGCAGTCAAAAAGCCTTAGGCACTACACCACCAGAGCTCCTTCAGCTCCTTCTGTTTCTTCCCAAATTCTGCTTCCCTGCTCTGTGCCCCTGCAATACTCTGTGCCCTCATAACCCCTCACTGCATTTGCCACAACATTATTCCACAATTACACAGCTACATGATGGTTTTCTTCACTAGACTGTGAACTCCTCACAATCAAGGGCAGTGTTTTGTAGGCCATTATGTGAGTTTGTTTTTTGGTTTTGTGTCTCAACTCAGAGTACAGTGCCAGATACTTAGTACGCCCTCAGCAAACAGCTGTAAAGTGGTTGTTGTTGTTGTTGTTATGTGCCCTCGTTGGACC
>NW_006921876.1:341261-371178 GCF_000298275.1 Orycteropus afer afer
TCTACTTCCATAGTGATACTGCCTCGGAAACCCAAGGAGGGGTCGCTATGAGTCGGGTCCGACTCGACGGCACATAACAACAACAACAACAACAGCAAGCTCTGATGGCATAGTGCCTACGGCATTTGACTGCTAACCAAAGGCTGGGGGTTCAAACCCACCAGCCACTCCTCAGAAGGAAGACTGAGCAACCTACTTCCGTAGAGATACCACCTCAGAAACTCACGGAGGGGTCACTATGAGTTGGATTTGACTCGACAGCACTGAGTTATTTTATTTATTTATTTATTTTTAAAGTCTTAGTGGAGCATCAGCTTGGAGCCTTACTATAAGCAAATCACTGGCCTGATGTCTGGACATGAACTCTGGTCCAACACTCCCACTAACCTACTGATTGGACCAGTTATTTCCCTCCCTGTCTCTGCAGACTCAGTTTCCCCATCAGCACAATGATGTAGGGTGAATCAGAAGGCTAATCTCCAGCTCCTTCCCATTTTTACATCCTGTGAGTATCTGCAATGACCCCTCCTTGCCAAGAAAAAAGAAAAACATCAGCACAATAGCAAACAGGAAGAGAGGGCAATGAGCACTAGCCAAGCCTTCATCTGCTCACTCACTCTAAACAGAAATCACTTACCCTAAACGGCAATCAGTCCCTGATGGCCTCCTTTCCAAATGCCTTGTATGACAATGAGTGATTTGTAACAACATCCAATCAGGCACACCTAACCTTCCTGTAATTGCCTGTCCTTTTCAGCGTTCTTAAAAGCTTTCCAGTGGAAAAGAACAGGAGCTCCTTGTCAGAAGCAGGCTATTATACAGAGAAAAGAGACACCCCCCCCTATTTATTTTCTCCCTTCCAGCCATCTCTACACCCCACCCCAATCCCCACACCCACTGCATAAGAAAATGGCAGTTTCAGCATCTGGCTGACATCCCCAGGGGAACAGCAACCACCTGCTGATGTAAATCACCCAGCTGTTCCCCACCCCCATCAGGCTCCCTTCCTGATTCCCACCTCTGGGGCCTGAGCTGCTGAAAGGCAGGTTCAACAGGTTCCTTTATTTCCTTCGGGATTAGAAGGGGTGGCACTGACAGCATTTGCAATTCACAATGAACATCATTATGCTAATTAGCAGCCCCAAACACCAGAAAGGTGCAGTGACATACCTGAGGTCACACAGCAGGCAGGCAGGCAAGGCTAAGACATGTTCTCCCCTTGCAGAATCTTGGACCTAGATCCTGGACAATTCCCATGCCCACACTTCATGCACTGAATGAAAACATGTCATTCACTGCTAACCTAGAAGTGGCAGAAGTCTCAGGGGATTTGTCAAGACCGTAGCTGGACATCCAAACATGGCAGGCAAGTGTGAGGGCACAGAGGAAAGCTCATGGCTCAGAGACCTGCTTTTAGAACCCACTCAATCATGGCAGCTAAGAGGAGCTGGAATGTCCCTGAAGTTAAAAAGGGAGGTTGAAATTCTCTAAGAAAGAAAGTCATAGAGAGAACATACACAAAAATCAGTGGCTACATCATTATTTTCTTGAAAACACTAGATAGATTTCTCACTGTCCTGAACATTTCACACTTGTTTCAAATCCCTTTATTTTCCTTTAGGTTTACTCACACATTCAACAAATGTTTATTGAACACCTCCTAGGAAAGAATGGCTGTGCTAGACGCTGTAGGAGATGTAGAGATGCCCATGATAGGGGTCTCATCTAACTCTCCATCTAATGAGTCTAGTGGGTCTAATTTAGGTGATGAAGGACTGGTCAAGAGTTGTACATGTTTATGAGGTAAAGGACTCACAGGAAGATGGGTTTCAGTCAGCTAGGGTTTAGTAGAAGTGTGGAAGTCAGAGAAGGCTGCAAGATAAAGGGAATGGAGGTTGAGGAGGCATTATGGACAGGGCAAAGACCTTGAGCAAACAGCCAGAACCAAGGTGCAGGGTGAGGAAGTCTAAGTGGAGGGGACCAGTAAGAAGTTTGGTTTGCTTGAAGGACAAACTGGTGGCAGGGTCAGTGTATGGGGATTAGGCAAGCAAAGCACATCAGGGCCAAGGCTTGAGGGGCTGGAAGGCCCTTCCTGAGAAGTCTGAATCACCACATTGTAGAATATCAGAGATGAAAGAGTCCAGAAAAGTCATCTAGTCCAACTTCCTGCCTGTGACTAAGTTGGCTCCTCACTATCAAAACTGTTGTTGTTGTTGTTGTTGTTATGTGCCGTCGAGTCAGACCTGACTAGTAGCGACCCCTCCTTGGGCAGTATCATTACAGAAGTCGATTGCCCCATCTTCCTTCTGAGGAGTGGCCAGTGGGTTTGAACTGCCAGCCTTCTGGTTATCAGTCAAGTGCCTTAGACACTATGCTACCAGAGCTCCTACTATCAAAACTATCAAAACTAGACCTACATATTAGGAGATGCTACTGCATTTTTCTCTCTTTGATCTGAGTCTCTCACAATAGATTCTAAGTTCTCTAATAGACTTTTGGACCTCACAACATTGTGTCCAGCATGAAGCTGGAAATGGCTATACTCCATGCTCACTGACTGACTGATCTTCCAACAGATGAGGAAACTGCTTTCTTTAGAGCAGCAAGAACTGCTCCTGTCCCTGTGCACTTGTGGCTCTGGGAGTGGAAGGATTTTTAATCCAGATTCCTTTTGAACAGGGCTCTTACCACCACCTCCTATTTTTCCTTTCTTGTGGTCCACAAGATTGGCTTAATTCTGGACAACACTGGGATTCTTTTCTTGGCTTTCTCAATTAGTCAGGCCAGAGTAGCTTCTCCACAATCAGCCAGATTCTACACTTTCTTCATGGTCTATCTCTTCCAAGAAGCCTTCCCTACACACCTCCCAGCCCACGCCAGACCATATGCATCTCTCCCACCTTGGGCACAATAAAGATGCACACTGCATGTTTGGCACTTAGCACATTGTAAATTACCTAGTAACATATCTGCTTTCTTTCCCTGGTCAAATTATGGAAGCCTGTCAGTAGGGACTTATGGTCTATTTCTCCATGCCCAGCCCCCAGCACTTAGCACAGTGGATTGCTTTGGCTCAGATTTCAAGAAACATCTGTGAATTATTTGACCGATGAAAAGTGCTAATTTTTGTCAGAAAGGTTGCCTTTTATCCATAGCCCTTGGAACTCAGGAGGGATTTCCTCTTCCTTCTCCATCACCTTCTTGCATATGAAAATTTATAATTTGAATCGAGTTTCTTTCTGAGCACACTCTTCCCTTGCCTCCTATATACTAGCATCATCTTGATCAACTCAAAGTCCATGCCTCAATTTCCTCCCAATGCCGCATGCTTTGTGTCTTTAAAGGAAAAAGGCTCCACAAAGAAGAGCCACAGGAGGGTCTGTGGCAGATCCAGAGTGAGCTCTGTTGAAAAGCTATTAAAACCCTTTGATATTTTCCTACTGCCATTTCTTACATTCAGTCTGTCTTTACCTACCTGCTACAGATAGCTGACACCCTCGTTTTACTATAATGTTACTTTATCGTAGAAAGAGCTTTAGTGGTTCAGTGGTGGAAGTGGGTTTACCTTTTGTGAGGGAGACTGGGGTTCAATTCCCAGTCAATGTACCTGCTGTTCAGCCACCACCCATCTGTCAGTGGAGACTTGTATGTTGCTATGATGCTGAACAAGTTTCAGTGGAGCTTCCAGACTAAAACATACCCAGAAGAAAAGCTTGATGATCTACATCCAAAAATCAACAAATGAAAATCCTATAGATCACAATGACAGATCCACAACCAATCATGGGGTGGCACAGGACCAGGCCGTGTTTCATTTCATTGTGCATAGGTCGCCTTAAGTATGGGATTGACTTGAAGGCAGCTAACAACAACAATAATCTTAGGTGGAAATGAGCTGATAAATTCATCTCCACTCATGTCCACATCTGCACCTTCATGCCTCAAATTGAATGGCTTCAAGATAAAAAAAAAAAAAGGTTTTTGTTTGTTTGCTTGTTTGTTTTCCACTTCTGTATTCCCATGCATGGCTACTAGAACTAGTAGGCACTCGTGAGATGTGAAAGTAAAGGACAGAGGGAGGGAAGGATAGAGGGAAGGTAGGAGGAAGGAGAGAAGAGATGGCCCCAGGGCTTGAATTTTGTCCAACTTCCAAGTCCAAGTCCATCTCTCTATGTGACACAGGGCCCATGTTATCCACCAGTATCAGACTCTTTCATCTGCTTACTTTTCTGTTCCTCAGTTTCCTCATCTCTAAAACTGGAGATTATAACTATGCCTACCTCAGGGACTTGTAAAGCTTAAATGAATTAATACATGTAAAGCCCTTAGAATACTGTCTGTCATAGAGTAAGCCATCAATCCTCAGTTGTCTTTATCATTCTTTTTATCCCAGGAATAGGTTATTCAAGCCCCACAGCCCCACACCTGCTTGTGAGACAAAGCCTCCTTCTTGTCTAACCAACACTTCCTCCTTCCTCGGGGTGAAGCTAGAAAGAGGCAGGTATATGTCCTTGCTACTTGTTAAATTGCCTCTTATTGTGTGGACTTGAATGTGTGATTTATTGGGTATAGTTTTGTGTATGCTTTCTACCTCCTATCTTAATGACTCAGCAAGTAACTGATTGCAAACACTGAACCATAATAATGCTTCATTTATGTCTCTTTGTCTGAAATCAAGAAGGTATTCTGGGTGAGCAGTTTCCAGATAACTGAAGTTTATCCTTTTAAGTAGAAACTTTTATTATTTTGACTATTTTCCGTGAAAATCATAATACACATATGAGAACTCCATTATCACTACAAACCCAATTACTGGCAGTAGCTGTGGTAGAGTGGAAATGGCACTGGACCCAAAGTCAAAAGGCTTTAAAATCAAGTCTCCTCTGCCCCTGAAGTTGTGTGTCCTAACCTCCCTGAACCTCACTCGCTCATCTATAAAACGGTGGTGCAATTGTGTGCCCATCTACCCAATCAAGTTGTTGTCAGATGGAAAGGTATAATGTCTATGAAAGTGCTTCCTAAATTCTAAAATGTTATGTAAATGTTTGTGAGTTGCCCAAGACATGCCCTTAGTAATTATCAAGACCTGGAGAGCCTCTTCTGGTGATCTACTTCCAAAAAGTCAGTCATTAAAAACCCTATAGGGCACAGTTCTACTCTGACCCACTGAGGTCTACTTCTCTCCTTTGGACTTGTGGAGAATGCAGGGCCTATGAAGTGCCATCAGGAGCTCTGGTGGTGTAGTGCCTAAGGCATTTGACTGCTAACCAGAAGGCTGGCAGTTCAAACCCACCCACCACTCCTCAGAAGGAAGATAGTGCAATCTACTTCCATAGTGATACTGCCTCCGAAACCCAAGGAGGGGTTGCTATGAGTCGGGTCCGACTCGGCAGCACATAACAAGAACAACAACTCGAAGCGCCATCAGGAGCTCTGGTGGTGTAGTGCCTAAGGCATTTGACTGCTACCTAGAAGGCTGGTAGTTCAAACCCACTACCCACTACTTGGAATGAAGATTGGGCAATCTACTTCCATAAAGATAACGCCTCAGAAACCCAAGGAGGGGTTGCTATGAGTCGGAAATGACTCAATGGCAGTGAGTGGGTAATTGATGATGTGTCATCAGCTCTGAATTGCTTTTTTTTTTTTTCACTCTATTTGTTTTACATATAAAAGTCACATCTCCCCTTCTATATCATATACTCCTTCTTACTCCTGTAAATCCCCATGTGCCTTGCCCTAAACTGGGTATTTGTAGGGTCTTATAAATATTTGTAGTTCATCTAACTGATTAAATGGGATGTGTGTGTGGGGGGGGAAGCAAGGGGGGAATGGACATCTTGTCAAGGAAAAAAATCTTATGTTTTAAGGTAGGAAATACAAGTAACTTTTAGACTCCTGCAGAACTTTCCTTCTCATCTTCACCAAGAGATGAATAACACAGGGCCCTAGAATTCTAGAAATCTGGACCCAACCAAAACTCCTCTATTTCTTTGCTGGTGACATTGATCAAGCCACATCCGTTTACTGGGACCTTAGTTTTCTCCTCTACAAAATATCAGAAGAGACTCGACTTTCCTTCTCACAAGGTAGTCTGTGGCCCAGCAGCATCAGCTAGGTACCTGTGAGAAGGTCTCTACACCAGCCCTACTGAATCAGGCTCTGCACTTTAACAGGTCCCCAGATGGTTAGTAGGCCATCATAGTGTGAGGAGTGCTGAACTCCCTTAGAGCTCAGACACTCCCCATTCCCTGGATTTTTCTGTGCCATCTTTAGATATACCAGTGTGAGCACCTGGAGGCTATGGAAGAAGCTCATGAGCTGCCTATATTATCCATACCTTGTGGGATAGTCAGTCTTTTATCAGAAGATTTCACTTCCCTTAGGGCCAAGGTCATTACTCACAGGAAGTTTTCAGGATAAACTAAAAGAAAAAAAGAAAGAGAGAAAAAGAAAATTATCTCATTCTACCATGAAGAAAACCATTACCAGACCACTCAGCTAAGAAAGAAGGGTTCACCACCTCACAAGCCTGGATAAGCATCTCCTCGTTTTCCTAGACTTTTTCTGCTGCTAGAAACAACTCTTAATCTAGAAAGTGACTCAGCCTTCAAGTGAGTTTAATAATCTCCCTTAGACATTGTGGGGAGATTGCATTTGTGGGAGATAAAGTGATGAGCCAAAAGCTCACAGGCCTCCCCTCTCCGTGGCTGCCCAGACTGGATCACTGATGCCAGAGGCCCCACTGCAGAGGCAATTGTGTTCATCTCTTGGAAATTGGTTCAGAATGGAAGAAAGTCCCTCTCAAACACATTCTCCACCTTCAGAGGATTGGTAACTTAGAACCAAGGGGACTTCAAAGGCTTCCCAAGCCCTGCTGAGCATGTGGATTGAGCTAGAACATAGGCTGAAGGAATGGGCTGCAGCCACAAGGATAAGAAACTCAGGAGCCAGGTAACTGACCTGCTCTGTGCACTACGTTTGACTCTTTCGAGGCCCTTAGGGATGTCTTAGTTTCTCAGTGCTGCTAGAACACAAATATAAGTGGGTGGCTTTAAAGAACAGAAATTTACTATCTCACAATTCTTTAGGCTGAAAGTTCAAATCAAGGTCTTAGCCATGTCAATTTCTTCCTTGTAAGTAGACAGGCATTCCCTGGATCGCTGGTAATCTTCGTATGGTCTCTGTCTTCTCCCTGTCCATGTGTTTCTGTTTCTATGCTGCTATCTACAGGTAGTCCCCAACTCATGAGGGAGTTCCATTCTGATGACTCTATGATAATTCATTACTGACGTAAGTCAAACGCCTCATTTTTTTTTCGTTTTCATTATTATTGCCTTTTATTATCAGTGTCTTTATAAATCATGATATTGAACATCTGCAAGTAAGCGAGCATCTGAGGACGGTGACATCAACAAATGATGTGCTGCATTATGTGCTACATTGTATGTAGTACAGACTGGGGAAAAATTGTAACAACATATCAGACAAGTGACTATTCTCTAAAATTTAAAGAAAACTTCAACACCTCAACAACAAAAAGACAAATAATTTAAAAACGGGCAAAGGAGATAAACGGACACCTCATCAAAACAGACATTCAGACAGCTAACAAACCCACGAAGAAATGCTTGCAATCATTAGCCAATAGAGAGATGCAAACCAAAACAACAATAGGTATCATCTCACCCCAATATTGATAGCAAAGTTAAAAAAAATGCTGGTGAGGGTATGGAAGGACTGGAGCCCTCATACATTGCTGATGGGAATTTATGATGCAACCACTGTGGAAAATGGTATAGCACATTCTTAAGAAGCTGGAAATGGAAATATCATATGATCCAGCAATTCCACTATGAGATATATATCCTAGAGAAATAAGAAGTGACATGAGCAGATACACACACATCCATGTTCACAGCACTATTCACAGTAGTGAAAAATGGAAACAATATAAATGCCCATCGATGGATGAATGGATCAACAAACTAGGGTACATACACACGATGGAATGCTATGCAATGTTAAAGAACAATGATGAATCTGCAAAACATCTCATTACATGAATGAACCTAGAGGACATTATTCTGAGTGAAACTAGACAGTCACAAAAGGACAAATATTGTATTAGACCACTATTGTAAAAAGGTTTTCACACAAAAATAAATATTCTTTGATGGTTGTGAGGGGCAGGTGGGTAAGGGAGGGTAAACCACTAACTACAGAGTTGTCGTTAGGTGTTGTCAAGTCAATTCTAATTCATACACAATCCTGCAATAACAGTAATAACAATAAACTATAATTTATGAGTGGATACATAGATAAACACCCAAGCTGAACAGGTATGGGAAGGAGAACGGGACTATACTCATGAATATGTATATGTTTGAAAGAGGATATTTCTTCATATGTATTTACAAAAGCTGCAAATATATCCATGAATATAGTGTTGCATATGAGAGGCAAAGTTATGAAAACTTCTTAGCTATAACCAAAAGGGAATGAGGTGCTGAGCTTGGGGACTCGGGACCATAATCTTGGGGGACAGCAACACCAATTGGCACAACTAAGTCCACAAAGACAATGTTCTACATCTTACTTTGGTGAGTAGTGAGTGGGGTCTTAACAGCTGTGTGCAGCCATCTAAGGTGAAACTATTCGTTTCTCCTTGTCCGAAGAAATGAAGAGTAAAGAAAATAAAAGACACATGGAAACAACTAGTCCAGAGGACTAATGGACCACATGAACCTCAGCCTCCATCAGGACCACGCTTTCTCAAATGTGTCTAGGGGAGAACCCATCCTTGTTTCTCCCAGCTCTGGTAGCCCCAAATGTTTCTAGGCTTGCAGCTATGGCACAACTCCATCTGTGCCTACATGGCACATGGCCTTCTTCCCTCTGTGTGTCTATCTGTGTCTCTTCTCTTTTATATGGACAGCACTCAAATGGCATGAACAGCCACACTACTCCAGTGTGAACTTCTATTAACTAATATCTTCAAAGACCCTTGTTTTGGTTACTTCTAGTGCCCAAAACCTGGAGACCATTCCTAAAGCTTCTCCTTACACACTGGGAGCAGACCACATCCTAAGGCAGCTAGTCAGCTGCTCCAGCAGATTCTACTATGGAGCTGATTATCACTCTCATCATGGGGAATATTACATCTAGCTGCCCAGCCACTCAACCAGGCCCAGCCAAGTTGACACACAAAGTTAACTACCACAATTCCACCCCTTGTCTACTTGGCTCCTGTACAGATCTCCCTCACTGGGTGGCTCCAGTCCCCTAGTTCAGTTGAGTGGGGACCTCACCCCCTTCACCTGGCAGACCCTGTTCCTCTACTTCTTGGGCATGGCAGCCCTGCCCCCTCACTTTTGGGCAGCAGCTATGGCCCCATCTCACTGGCCCACTTGAACAAGCAGCCCCACATACCAGAACCAAGTTGATGAAGGTCTGACTCTTTGAAACCTAGGGGGCTGTGGTGGTTCCACCCCCAAAGGCCATGGTCCTACCCTTTGAGGCTGAGGCAGCTCTGCTTCCCATTTCCTTGGTCCCTTTCCACCGATTAACTCCAATGACAACCCACTCCGCCAGGTATCTTCCTGCCCAAAATGCACTCAGCTTTCTTGCTCCATGGGCTGGCCAATCTGCTACTCTATTTCATGCCGGTCTCTTACACCAATTAATGCCTGAAGGTAAACCACTTGCCAGGAAGCCACCTACCCAATGGCATCCAGGTTTCTCCTCTGTGGGCTGGTAAGCCTGTTGCTGTCCAATGCCCCAGTCTCTCGGTGCTGCTGCCGCCATCTCTCTGCTGGCATCTCTCATCAAGGATGCACTCCACTCTTGTTGCCACATTTTAGGTGTCTGTCAGCAGCACCCCTCCCTCTCAGTACCATATTCTGTTTTTGGTTATAACTAGTGCCAAAAAGCTGGAGACCATTCCTAAAGCTTCTCCTTATATACTGGGAGCAGACCACATCCCTAAAGCAGCTACTCAGTTGATCATAATAGATTCCACCATGGGGCTGATTACTGGTCTCATTATGGGTAGTACTATATCCAGCAGCCCAGTCACTAAAAACCAGTCACAGGCAAGTTGACACACAACCTTAACCACCACAATCCTATTTCCAACAAAATCATATTTGCAGGTATAGGGATTAAGGCTTTATATAACTTTTAGAGGAACACAGTTCAATCTGCAGCCCTCAAAAAACCAAACCCACTGCTACTGAGTGGATTCCAACTCATAGCAACCCTGTGGGACAGAGTAGAACTGCCTCCCAGTGTTTCCAAGGCTGTAAATTTTTACAGAACAGATTGCCTCATCTTTCTCTCATGGAGCAGCTGATGAGTTCAAACTGCTGACCTTTTGGTTAGCAGCCAAATAGTTTAACCACTGAGCCACCAGAACTCCTTCCACAACCCTCAGAAAACCTAAATTAAGCACCTTCCTATGGCAGGCACTCTTCAATGCTCTGGGGACAGGGAGGGGAATGGATAGAATTTCCTCTCAGGCCAGAAGTGTTGGATTACCCAATAAGCAAAGTAAGCATGGGTTTACTTATGTTTACTTACTAATCTGAAGTGAAGAATTTCACTTTTTTTTAAAAAAAAACACATCAAAGATTCTGCTTCTAGCTATGGCTGGCATCTGTTTCTCTTCCAACCCCCAGCACCTTCCTACAGAATCAAAGCCTCTTTTCAAATTTACAATCCTTAACAAGGACTGAGTACCCGCAGGCAAGGTAAGCACAGGCTTACTTGTGTCTACTTACTAATTTGTAGTGAACAATTTCATATGGGTTTCACCACATCTATTCAGTAAACAAGGTAAGCATGGGCTTACTTGTGCTTATTTACTAATCAGTTTCATTACAGATTAGTAAGTAAGCCTATGCTTACCTTCCTTACTAAGCAATCTGTCCCTGCAGACCAAGCTCATGGTGCAGCCAGTGATGTTTAAACCGGGATGGAAATTTGGGATAGTTCTAATGGCTGATGTGTCAACAAGGCTGACTTTACAATGCAGGTTGCTCCCACATTCTGGAGCTTTTTGAGCCACAGTGTCAGCTATTTAAAAATCTACCCTTTCCTTCCTCTGTGTTAGACTGTCAGTTGTCACATAAAATTGCATGAAATTGTAAACAGGATGGGAAGTCAGAGATCATTCTCTTTGAGAAGAGCAGACATGTGGCATCCCATTCCTACACTGTGAAAGAGATCACCTCTCAGTCACAATTCTCTGGGAGCCTTTTGGTGCTACTCCCCATTGCAGGTAGTCATTCCAGCTGGCAGACATTGGTCTGAGAAACTTTCATAGCCTTCATCCAATACAAGCACCACATTTTAAAGATGAGGAAACTGAACTACAGAAGAAGGGGTTTGCCAAAGGTCAAGTGGCTCAGGGTAGCAGAAACCCCCAGCCTAAGAACATCCCAGATCCTATCACTGTGTGCCTGTTTTTCACATCTCTGTCACATACCAACTTCTTATTTCCTATTGGCTGGGGAAAACAAACAAACAGATCAAGGAGCTTGTTGAAGCTATGCCTAAAATGACTCTATATAGGCATTGTGTTGTTTGTAAAGACACATATGCTTTAACACTTGATATTAAAAAGAAAAAAAAAATTATTGCCATCGAGTAGACTTTGACTCATGGCAACCCTATGTGTGTTAGAGTAGAACTGAGCTCTATAAGATCATCTACAGCTGATTTTTCAGAAGTTCATTCAGGCCTTTCTTCTGAGATACCTCTGGGTGGATCGAACCTCTAAGCTTCTGGTTAGCAGCTGAGCTCATTAACTGTTTGCATAACCCAGGAACTCCTAGTGCTTGAACTTTGTTGTTGTTGTTTGGTGCCATCAAGTCACTTCCACCTCATAGTGACCCTATGTACAACAAAACAAAAGACTGCCCACTTCTGCACCATGACCCCATTAATGCAGCCACTGTGTCATTCCATCTCATTGAGGGTCTTTCTCTATTTCACTGACCCTCTACATTCTCAAGAATGATGACCTTTTCCAAGGACTGGTCCCTCCTGATAAAATGGCTGAAGTACTTGAGATGAAGTCTGGCCATCCTTGCTTTTAAAGAACATTCTGGCTGCATTTCCCCAGGACACATTTGTTCATTCTTCCAGCAGTCCATGGTATATTCAATATTCTTTGCCAACATCATAATTCAAATGCCTCAATTCTTCTGCGGTCTTCTTTATTCATTGTCTGGGTTTTGTATGCATGAAAATACCATGGCTCAGGTCAGGCACATCTTAGTGCTCAAAGTAACACCTCTGCTTTTCAACACTTTCAAGAGGTGTTTGCGGCAGACTTGCCCATACAATATGTCCTTTGATTTCTTGTTTCCATGGGCATTGATTGTGGATACAAGAAAAATGAAATCCTTGACAACTTCAATTTTTCTCCAGTTATTATGGTGTTGGTTATTGGTCGAGGTGTAAGGACTTTTTTTTCTTTATGTTGAGGTGTAATTCATACTGATTTTTTATCTTCATGAGTAAGTGCTTCAAGTCTTCTTCACTTTCAGCAAGGAAGGTTGTGTCATCTGCATATTGCAGGTTGTTATGAGTCTTCCTCCAATCCTGATGCTTCATTCTTCTTCATATAGTCTGTTGGTGTTGTTGTTATTTGCCATCGAGTCGGACCCGACTCATAGCCACCCCTCCCTGGGTTTCCAAGGCAGTGTCACTACAGAAGTATATTGCCCAACCTTCCTTCCAAGGCTAGTGGGTTTGAACTGCCAGCCTTCTGGTTAACAGTCAAGTGCTTCTCTGATTATTTGCTTAGCAAACAGATTGGATAAGTATGGAGAAAAGATACAACCTTGACATACACTTTTCTTGATTTTAAACCATGCAATATCCCCTTGCTCTATTCTAATGACTGCCTCTTGGTCTATGCACAGTTTTTGCATGAGCACAATTAAGTGTTCTGGAATTGAACTTAAAACCAAACCAAACTCACTGCCATCAATTTGATTCCAACTCATAGTGATGCCCATTGGATTTCTGAGGTGGTAAATCTTTATGGAAGTAAGTTGCTCTCTCTTCCATCCATGGAGCAGCTGGAAGGTTTGAACAACTAACCTTGTGGGTAGCAGTCAAATGCTTTAGGCACTGCACCACCAGAGCTCCTTGGAAGGTGAGTGGACTTAGTGGTTCTTAATTGTGAAAACTGGAGACCAGGGATATCGGTTTACTAGTCTACATCCCTTATTTAAGGTCACAGACCTAGTCAAGATCTGACCTCTAACTTGAACCCATTCTTTTGATTCTTATACTTCATAGTCCCTCTACTAAACCTCCTTGATACGAAGCAAAGAAACCTCAATAAAGAGTCATGCAGAGCTGAATGCTGCCTCCAAATGGTGTTTTTAAAGTGCCTTCTACTGCTTCACTTCCCTAATATCTTCTAGTTCATAGAAAGACTTCCTGATACCTGATCTGACCCCCCTCTGCAGTAAGGCTTACCCCTACACACATACTCTTGCATTATCCTTCATGGGACTTTGGTAAATAACCATGGGTTCTTCCACATAAAAATGGCACCTGTAGAACAGGATTGAAAGCCAGACCTCTACAGCAGAAGCTATTCCAGGACACACTGCAGTCACCAGGCTAATAGATCGACAACCCATAACGTTCAGGCACCAGTAGTAAAAGGCTCATCATTCCACTAAAGGCCTCTTTATTCACCCTGTATTTTTCCACACATTTCATTTCCCATCATGTCTGACTGCCTAAAGCATTCATGTGAAAATAGCAGATTTTTGCCTTTGTGCGTTACTCCTTGTCTCCTCCCCAAATTGCAGTTTTTTGGATTCTCAGAAATGACACAAACACTTGGTGCACCAAGAGGGAGAAACAAAGAGAAAAACAAATAAAATAGCCAGTAATGCACTCATGGAGAGGGGTTGGGATCTGTCATGTGTCAGGGACAATGAAGTCAAAGGTGTCATGAGATAACACTTGCCAGAAGGGCTCTTGGAGACATCTCATTGTCCAGAGGAGGAAATTGAGGCCCAAAGAGGTGAATTCTCCTATGCTCTGCAAGTGGAGGACTAGGTCCTGTGTATGTTCTTCATTGAATTTTTTCTCATTAAGCCCAAAAAACATGAGGAAATTTTCTGAGTAAAACAAACAAACAAAAAAAAAACCAAACTCACTGCTGTGGAATTGATTCCCACTCATAGCGACCGCTCCCTTGGGTTTCTGAGGCCGGTATCTCTACAGAAGTAGATTGCCCAATCTTCCTTCTGAGAAAGAGATTAGGTTTAATGAGTCATGTCTTAGTTATCTAATGCTGCTATATCAGAAGCACCACACAAGTGGATGGCCTTAACAAACAAATTTATTTTCCCACAGTTTAGGAGGGTAAAAGTTCGAATTCAGAGCACCACTTCTAGGGAAAGTCTTTCTCTCTCTGTCAGCTCTGGAGGAAAGTCCTTGTCTCTTATGAGTTTCTGCTTTCTGGTTCCTTGGAGATCTCCATGTGTCTAGGCATCTCCCTTACTCCATCTCTTTCTCTGTTTGTTTCTTTTATCTCATTCTATATCTCAAAAGAGATAGACTGAAGAACTCATTACTTTAATCCTAACTCATTAACATAACAAAGGCAACCCATTCTTGAATGAGATTATAACCACAGGCATAGAGGTTAGGATTTACATGACATAATTTGGGGGACAGAAATCAATTCATAACAGCCCATAACAATAGCTCACTGATACATTTTTCACCAGTCTTTTTGAGTTCTCTCTCCCTGCACCCACAATGTGCAAAGCCCAGTAGGATGGCAGGAGGGATGTGAATGGAAACAGCACATCATGAGTCCCAACCACATGCTCAGCACAGAGCCAGGAAATTTTCATTCATCAAGTTCTCAAAATCATCACATAAAAAATCTTTCCATAAAGAACTCTGGAACCCCAAAGCAGGATATCCTAAGGATGATATATAAAAATAGCTGGTTGATGAAGGACTTATTGTTTGCTAGGCTTTGTCTAAGCAATTAAATGTTTTAACTCATTTGAATCTCACAACAGCCCAGTGAGGTAGGTATGATTAGTCTCCCATTCTATAGAAGAGGAAGCCAAGGCACAAAAAATATATAACTTTCCTGAAATTACACAGCTAGTCAGTGGTAGGGCCCCAGAAGTCTGGCCCCAGAGCTGACACACTGCAGGCTTCTCTATCTTTAAAATGTCTCCACCATCACCCCACTGCCATTAAGTTGATTCTAACTCATAGTGATCCTTTTGGGACAGAGTAGGTTGGTTAATGCTGTAAATCTTTGCGGAAGCAGACTGCTTCATCTTTCTTCCATGGAGCAGCTGGTGAATTTGAACCACCGACCCTTTGATTAGCAGCCTAATGCCTTAACAACTATGCCACCAGAACCCTTTTCAAAATGTCCACTCACTTCAACCTGGGACATTAAGCCCTTTTTCCTGATGGAGCCCAGATGAGTTCTTTGAAGGGTTTTTCATACATCATCTCATTTGACCCTCACAACATCTCTGCAAAGTGGGAAGAGCAAGGACAATTATTTCCATTTAACAAAATAAGAATCCATAGCTGAGAAAAGTGAAGTGATTAGCCTCAGGTAACACAGCTAATAAGTGGCAGAATACCTCTGAGTGGACAAGGTGGCTTAACTTCACAGCAATTTATGCTACATTTCATTGTCAGCCCCTCCTGAGCTAAGAATACCCCTGAGAAAGAATAACTCTGGAATAAAATTTGGAGATGGGGAAAGGATGATGTTTACAACAAACAACCACCTTCCATCTCCAATATCATTCCTATTCTTCAGAGTTCCTATATAGGAGCTACAACTCAACAAGTTATCATTTTTGTTTGAGGAAACCATTTACTGGTTGACCTTATTTGGGGCTGGGTTTTGGGACCATGATACAAATAAGCCTCTTCAGCCTCTCTCAAAACCTCCCTTTTCTTTCTCTTTTAACATTCTCAAGACTTCCCTCTGCTTTCTTTTCCTCAGCCACACAGCATTTGAGCAACTCCCATCAGCACAATGTGTTAGCAATTGTGCAGTGAGAGTGACATTTAGATTCACAGTCGTGGAAGAAATTGCATGGATTTGGAGAGACCAGAACACTAAATTTAACCAACCCAGAGGGCTCTGAGGAGAGTGAGGGAGGGGGAATGAGGGAAAAGATTTTATCTTGGGACCAGTCCTGCAAAACATAGATGTTGGACCATCCCAACCTGCCCTTCCCTGCTTAGCAGGACAAAGGTGAACAGAACTTCAATTAGCCTACATTCACCTCTCCCTATTGTCAGGTGGTTGCTCTGAAAAGCCCTAATCATTTCCCTTATTGTCTGTCTTAACACAGAGCAGAGCAAAGATGTGTCAAACCTGCACCTCTGTAAGAAAAAAAAAAAAAAAAAAACCTGAGGTATGTTGATACATGTGTACATGCACACGTGAATATATGCACACCATTCCCCCCCCTCACACACACACACACACACACACTTTGATTAAGAAAAGGTGAGGTATACAGAGGGATGTAGCACAGAACCACCCCATCCAATCTATCTCTCCCAGAGAATAAGTGAAGAAGACTTTATTCTCATCTTCCCACCTCCAAAAACAGACCCTGCATAGATGATGAATGATCAGTGTGCTTCTTGATAATTTTGGAAACATAGATTAGAATTCAAATCACTTGAATTTTTTTTTCTGCCTCAGTTTCTCATTTTAGCAAGTGAATCTAAAGTGCTGACAAAATAATGTAGTCTTACTTCTTTCCTCTGTTCCACAGTGGCTTGGAACTTAAATAAGACCCTTTGAAAATAAAGACAGTAGGTTCTGCTCCTCCAAATAAGATTTGGGAAACAAATAACCATTTACAAAAAAATTCCTTTTCGTGTGGAAACACTTAAGCTCCCATAAAATGTCATGCCCTGGGTGATTTTTCCTTCATAAGCTCCAAGTCAGGAACCAGATGTAGCAGAGTAAAACTCCCCCCCCCCCCCGCCCCATAACAGCTGAAATCAAAATGCCTCTTGGAGAGGGAACAGTCTTTGCTTAGGAAAATGATTCTTGAAACACATGGTGTGATAAATGGATAGCACTAACAGCCCCAGTTTTTCATGCTTCCCTGTATCCATGCCTTTTGGTGATGCCTCTCACAGTAACTCCAGGATGGGCCAGCAACTTGTTTTGGTGAACAGAATGATAGCAAACCTGATGCAAACAGAGGTGTAGAAAAAAAAGGCTTGCACTTTTCCACTTCCTCTCATCAATTTGCCACCTGCCAAAAGGGCAGGGAGGCTGCATCTTCTGACTGCCTCTAACCCCACAAAAGGAAGACAGAATCACCATCAGCAGCCCAAGGCCTATTCCTGTGAGGGCAGACATGCTGCCTCCCTCCAACCCTTTCTCCAACCCTGACACTAACTGCTCCTCCAACAGCACCCACCACTTCTCTGCTGGGTTCGATAATTTGCTGTAGTAGCCACACAGAACTCACAGATTATGGGGTTTATTAAGGAAGAAACAGGCTACAACTCAAGTTCAGAAATACACTCAGTCTCTTGCAGCCTGCCGTCTCTCAGCTGACAATCTCTCCCAGCAGTGTGTGTCTCTTGAGGTCTCTCTCAGTAGTGCATGTCTCTCATGTGTCTCTCTCAGCAGCATGTTTCTCTCATGTCTCTCAGGAGTGTGTTTCTCTCAGCAGCATGTCTTTCTCAGCCAGCCATCAGAGAGACTCCTTCTGCCTCTAGAAGGCTCCTTTTGAGCCTGGCAGAGCAACCCTAATCCCCAACATCAGAATTCTATACACCTAAGAGAGAGTGAACTTCCCAGAAGATTGCTTCATACTGGTTCAACAGAAATACCCCAGGTGTATAACTTTAGCAACCAGGAGCTACTTAGTTGCTCACAGCAAATTTCACCACAGAGTTTACAAAGACTTATGGCTAGAAAAGCCACACTATGTAATTGACTACACTGCACCACCATCACATGAAAACATGCCTAGGCTAAACTGCTGAAGAGAAACATGGAAGATAACCAAATTGTTTTACCCAAGGGCATTCTAGGCCAGTCATCTTCAAGATGATCTACCAGAAGATGATCTGTAGATGATCTACAGAAGATGACTTATGTATGAGCAAGTCCAGCCAAGATCAGCAGGACCACCCAACTGATACATAGACTCATCAGAAATAAGAAATGATTATTGTTTTAAGCCATTGAATTCTGGGGTTGCTTATTTCTGGTGGTACAAATAGTTAAAACACTCACTTGTTAACTAAAACATTGGATGTTGAAGTCTACCTAGAGACAACTCTGGTGATCTACTTCTGAAAAATGAGCCACTGAAAATTCTATGGAGCATGGTTCTATTCTGACACACATGGACCTCCATGAGTTGAAATTGACGTGATGGCAACTATTTTTGTTTTTTTTTTCTACAAAGTCAGTTGATTAACAGGGGTCAGAGAAACAGAAGGAGTCATTAAACTCCAAAGAAAAAGAGTTAGAAATAGGGGAAGAGCAAAATATATAAAAAGAATAAAGGTATAGGAGAAAGCCAAGGGAGATGGCATATAGACTAAATACTCAATGATGATGGCTAATATTCAATTCTAAATTATTCATATTACTTCAGTATATTTATTCTTTATTCAGTAAAATCTGCCTCACACACAAAGTCCTTGTGTGGGTGTGAGTGAGTGATTGAGTGGGCAAATATGTGAGTGTGTGTGAAATCAAAGAAAGAGACAAAGTTCCCCATTTAAGTCAATGTAAGATGGAACAGGGAAATTCAGAAGGCCCAGAAATAATTTGGTGTCAGCACAGCTCAGAAACAAAAGTTAGTGTGAGAAGACATGTCCTTCAGGAATTTTCAGAAATATTGGCTCTCTCCAAAACATGAGGCAAGGAGAGTTCATGCCAATCTTATCTATCTCTTAAGGGGTACAAGCTCCAGATGAAAATGGGTTCAAGCTCCAGATGAAAATGGGCTACAAACCCAATGCATGCTCTTAGAGCCTTCTTTTGGTTCCCTGCTGAGTGAGAAGACCTAGGAAGTACCTACACCCAAGTTACCATTTGTCTTAGCTCCTCTTCACAAATTAATTCTGAAATTCAGAAACATGTATACAGGGCATTCATATATACACACTTACACACTAAATACATACATATGTACAAACACACATGTCTCTCCTACTCTTTCTGGAAGTCTCCTAAACAAGGGGAAATTTATCATGAAGCTGATAAAACTTAAGTTTCAGAGCTCTTCACTTCCGTGACCCCTTCCAATGCCTTATAACCAATTACATATTCATAATTATGCACTTTTTTCCTTAAAAAAATCAAATAAGCTTCAAGATCCATAAAACCTTGTTCCATCACTACCCCTAACAGTTTCAATCAAGTACTGGCTCCCAAGCCAAATTATTCTCATTTTTTTTTTTTATGTGTGTTACAATGGCACCCCACCTAGCCCAGCAATCAAGAGCAAGGCAGCCATCCATCCATCCTTTTGCCACCACACATCTGCCCATATTATGGAGTCATTCTCCATTCCAATAGTTAAGATCGTTTAAGCATTCTCATTCACAGGTGTATGGAAGGAGATAGGGTTCTAGAACATCATCAGTTAAAAGACCAGAAATCTAGTCACATGTCAATTCTCCTTTTCTTCTTTCTTCTCATCTCCTCTTTCTTTTTGCCACGCTATACACTCTCCTTAGATCATTACATTCACTAGCATGGCTTCAAGTACATCTGCCTACTTAACAGAAACCTAAATGTCAACAGCCAAAATCAAGTCATCTTTACAAGCACACTTTGTCATACTCCTACATTCTGTCTAGGCATTCAATTGAGATGCCTTGCAATTATAAGCTTATTTCTCTATCCCTACCCCCTTAGTCAACCAATCACAAAGTTTTGTTATGTTATATCCAAAATATTCCACCAATTATTTCCTCTCCCAGTGGCACTGTGACTGTCTTCAAACTTGCATCTTCTCTCACCTAGACTATTGCCCACCATGACTCCATTCTCAGTTCCTTCTAATTCATCCCACACTGCAACTAACTCTGGTTGTTAGTCTGGCTACACAGGAGTGTTTGCTACCTGCCTCTGGGTGGGTGAGGTAGTGGCTGGGTGTGTGAATATGACTTTGTTCCCTGATCTTGCAGGGTGGCTGAGGGCAGATTGGGTGGGCCTTGGCCACTGTCTGTCATTGGTCCAGTGGTGCAGGAGCAGCTAGAGTGATCTTTCTAAAATGGAGATCTTCTTGTGATCCTACCATAAGTAATAATCTTCAGTGATCCTCTATCAACAACCAAACAAAGTCCTAACTTCTTTATTTGGCTAACAGACTTTCCATGACTTTCACCCACTTCCTACCCTGAAGCTTAAATCTACCACCTCAACCGCCATTGCTGCTACTCTCCAATTTCCCTCATGCACCTTGATCTCCATTGCTATGCTGAAATGTTCATTGTCTTTCTGTTTTCTTCCTATTCATGATTTCATCTTCCCACTTCTATTCCCATTCCATTAATGTAGCAAATGTTTAACCATCCTTCAAGGCCTGACTCAAGTGCTGCTTTTCTGGAGAAGTTGTCTCTGATGCCCATCTACCCTCACCAGGGTGAGCTAATTAATCACTTCTTCCTTTGAGCTTGGGTTTTGTTTTGTACTGTTCCCATTATTATACCTAGCATCCAATACTAGTTTTGTAAACAACATGTGATCTCCTAGTCCTTTGTGATTGCCTTCAATACCACTGTGGAAAACATTTTGGCAGTTATTTAAAAATTTAAACAGAATTACCATATGACCCAGAAATTCCACTCCTAGATATACACCCCAAAAAATTGAAAGGAGGGACACAAACATATATTTGCACCAATGTACATTGTAACATTATTCACAATCATCAAAAGGTAGAAACAACCCAACTGTTCATCAGCAAATGAATGGATAAATAAAATGTAGAATATCTACAGTATGGAATATTATAAAGTCATAAAGAGAAATAAAGTTCTAATGCTTGCTACAGTATGGATGAACCTTGAAAACATTATGATGAGATAAAAGTAAGACACAAAAAGGCAAATAGTATGTGATCCCTCTTATATGAAATATCTAGAATAGGCAAGTGCAAAGAATCAAAAGATTATTAGTGGGACTTCGGATCAAAATGGCAGCTTAGTCAGATACACCACAGTGTCCCTCTAAGACCCAAAAAACTAAGTAAAACAGATACAGAAGAAAATCCTGTAACTGTGAGCATCAAATGAAAGGATAAGGAACTAGGTCAAATACTGCCTGGGAGGAGAAACTGACTGAAAACAGCAAAGAAGAAGATACAAGGTGGAGGGGCCCTGCCAGCTGGCCAGTACAGAGTAGTCATCTTGTGACAAAGACAGCAGCAATACTAGGAGAGGAGAAGTCAACTTCATTGAATTCCCAACAGAACATACAGTAAGTGTAGGCATAACTGGGTGAAATAAAGTCCCAATTGCTGGCTGTAGCCCATGAGAAGAGCCCAGGTACCCTTGCCTGGTGATCAGAAGAGCATATCCCCCCTCTCCCTACCCATCTCTGTGATTGTTGTTGTTGTTGTTGTTGTTATGTGCCGTGGAGTCGGCCCCGACTCATAGCAACCCCTCCTTGGGTTTCCGAGGCAGTATCACTATGGAAGTAGGGTTGCCCAGCCTTCCTTCCGAGGAGTGGCTGGTGGGTTTGAACCGCCAGCCTTCTGGTTAGCAGTCAAGTGCTTTAGCCACTATGCTACCTTTGTGATTAGCAGGACAAATGCCTCCCCAATCCCTACAGCCAAGACCACCAGGGACTAAGGTATAAGCCTTTCCCTTTCCTATAACCCAGCCCCAACCACCAATCTCCTCTTTCACCACAACAACTACCATTGCCCCTGCCTGATGATCCCACTGAGTGGTGTCAGGCCACTTTGGTGTAGATCAGGCCTCTTGCTCACCCCTCCTGCCTACTGACCCAGCCAAAAAGCATTAGTCCTTTGCTGCCCCCACTTCCCACACCAAGGCAGAACTCATCCCTCCTTTTCTGCCCTCCACTTGTCCTCCTTTCTGCCAAGCAAGAGGAGGCAAGCATGCAACTGTGAACATACTGGCCTGCCATTCACTCCCCCACACCATATGAGAGTCAGTGGAACTATGACAGCATGCACACCTACCTGTCACTCACCTCACCTATCTAGGGAGAGGCAGCAACTCTGCTACCACTAACCAACCATACCTGCCACCCCACCCACCCACTAAGTTCCACTGCCTGCTCCTGCACCACTGGACCAATGGCAGAGAGTGGCTAAGGTCCACCCAATCTTCCCTCAGCCACGCTGCAAGACCAGAGAACATAAAGCCATATTCACACACCCAGCCACTACCTCAACTACCCAGAGACAGGTACCAAGCAATCCCGTGTAACCAGATTAGCAACTAGAGTAGCATGCCTGTCCCACATACACAGACACATCAAAATAAAACAACAAAAAAAAACAGGAGACAGAAAACAAACATACAATTAATAAATAACTATAATAACACCTTAATGTCTTGAAATGACAGAAAATAACAAATCATGCAAAAAACCAGGATAAGATAGCTACAGAAAGTGACTAAAATAAAGAACCAGAAAATCTCCCTGAGGAAGAAATTATAATGGAACTAACTGATAAGGAATTCAAAAGACTTATTCATAAGGTCCTCCAAAAGATCAAGGAGCTCTGGTGGCATAGTGCCTAAGGCATTTGACTGCTAACCAGAAGGCTGGTGGTTCAAACCCACCAGCCACTCCTCAGAAGGAAGTTTGGGCAATCTACCTCTGTAGTGATACCGCCTCGGAAACCCAAGGAGGGGTCGCTATGAGTTGGATCTGATGCATGGCAGTGTGTTCCAAAAGATCAAGAAAGAGATCAAGGAAAACAGATAAAATCAAGTAAACAAACAAACAAAAATGCAAAATGCAAAAGAATTCAGGAAAACAAAACAAGTACAAAATGACAAAATAAATGCACAACTAGAAACTATACAAAAACAGCAACTAGAAATCCAGAAGATCAATACTAAAATTTCAGAAATAGATGATGCATTGGAAGGACAATGGAAGGGAATTGAATAAATGAAAGTCAGAATCAGCAAAATAGAAGACAAATCCCTTGACAATCTGTCAGAGGAACTATCAGAAAAAAGAATGAAGAAAAATGAAGAGAGCCTAAGAATTATGTGAACATCATCAAAAGGCAGAATTTCACGTTGTCAGTATTCCAGAATAGGAAGAGACAAAAAAGATAAAAAAAGCACAGAGAAAATTTTGACAAATTTGCTGGTAGAAAAAATCCCTAATATCATGAAAGAGCGGAAGATATTCATACAAGAAGCACAATCAATTCCAAGTGGTATAAACTTAGAAAGAAAATCAAGACATAATTATATCATGATCAGACTTTCCAAAACCAAAGACCAATAAAGAATCCTGACAACATCTCAGGAAATATGAAATGTTACATGCAGAAGGAAACCAATGAAACTAAGCTCTGAATATCCAGGTTTATAGTAGAGCTGACAAGGGACAAAGTTGTGGTGACTTCTTGGCCACAGCCAGCTACCAAGAGGGAGTGAGTGTTAGAACTATGGGCTTGAGACTATGGTCTCGGGGGACATCAAGCTCAATTGGCATAACATACTACACAAAAACATTGTTCTACATTCTACTTTTGTGAGTAGCAACTGGGATCTTAAAAGCTTGCAAGTGGCTGTCTAGATGCAATGATGGGTCTCTCATCATCCAGAGCAAAGAAGACTGAAGAAAACCAAAGACACGTGGAAATAATTAGTCCAAAGGACTGGTAGACCATGTGATCCTTGGTCTATATGACTATCAGACCAGAAGAACTAGATGGTGCACAGCTTCCACCTCTACCACTCAAAGTGGGATCAGTGCAGGAGATGCTGGATAGAGTGGGAGAATAATGTGGAACAAAGCTCATAATCACTTAAAAAAAAAAAAAAAAAAAGACAGATTGGCTGATCTGATAGAGTCTGGTGAGACCCCTGAGCCGTGGTGCCTAGCTACCTTTCAGGTCTGGAATTGAACTCACTCCTACAGCTTCCAACCAAATAATGGACAGGTATATGGACTGAAGATTTATATCAGGTAGATACAATACTTGGAGCAATCAATCATGAGAGAACAGAAGGGCAGTATATGCAGAGGGAGACAGCTGGGGAGGGTGCAGGAGTGCATGGGAGAGAGGCACACAGAGAAGAGGTATCTATGGGGAAGAAATGTGAAGGGAGCTGTTACATTGTGGGGAATTGTGGAATTACAGTCAATGTCACTAGACAAAATGTGTATGAACTACTGTATGGAAAATGAATTTACTCTATAAACTTTCACCCAAATCACAATAAAAATAAAAAATAAATGTAAAAATTCTAACTCTGTTATCTCAGCAGAAGCTATGCAGTAAAGAAAGTAATGGAATGACATATATAAAATTCTGAAAGAAAAAAGTTGGCAACCAAAAATTATATATCAAGCAATGTTGTCCCTCAAATACAATGGTACAATTATGACACTTCCAGACAAACAGAAATTATGGGAATTTGTTGAGGCAGGGAGGCAAACTTTAAAAAAAAAAAAATGCTAAAAGGAGTGCTTCAGACAGAGAACCAAAAGCAGCAGACCTAAGATTAAGACACATGACAATATCACCCAGAAACCAACCAAAAGAGAGAATTTTCAAAAATAAAATAAAGCTACAGGAGTGAAAATAGGGACTGGAAACATCTATCTGTAAAATACCAGCAACATCAGAACAAAAAGAGGGAAAATGATGTAGTTACAAAACTTCCATATAGAGCGGATTTAAGGCAATGTCAAGAAAGAATACAGTCTTTAAAACTCTTTTAAACTTAGGAAGATAAAATTAAATTTCAGGGTAACCACAAAGAAAATTAATGAACCTTCTCAACAAAATAAAAAAGGAGAAAATAATAAAGACTCAATAAACAGAAAATAAACAGCAATTAAGAAAATGAAAATAAAATCCAATAACAAAAAGAATTCAGCACAGAAAAGGATATGGAAAAAAGAAATTATCAGCACCATTAAAAAAAAAAAAAAAATCACTGTTCTGTTACCTAGTGCCACTCTGACAAGAATATACCACAAATGTTGTTGTTGTTGTTGTTATGTGCTGTCGAGTCGACCCCGACTCATAGCGACCCCTCTTTGGGTTTCCAAGGCAGTATCACTACAGAAATAGGATTGCCCAACCTTCCTTTCAAGGAGTGGCTGGTGGGTTTGAACTGCCAGCCTTCTGGTTAACAGTCAAGTGCCTTAGGCACTATGCTACCAGAGCTCCTATACCACAAATGGGATGGCCTTAACAAACAGGAGTTTATCTTACAATTTGGAGGCTTTGAGTCTAAGTTCAAAGTGCCAGGTTCTAGGGGCTGGATGAAAGCCCTCCACCTTGGGATCCAGCTCTGCCTCCTGCTCCCAGCCCACAGGAGCTAGATGCATTTCTTCACTCAAACAGCTGATGGCTCCTGAGGCTGAGAAGCTCCAAGGTCAACAAGTAAAAAGGCACAGTCCTGATGTTACCAAACCACACGGCAGGCCATTAACTTAAGTCCATTGTAAGTCTCAAGGTTGACAGAGCATGGCAGGCTGCTGAGCAATGACAGGGCTACATGCAGGGTCCAAGTGTGCCATAAGCTAGAGACCATTCCTAAGGCTTCTCCTTATATTCAAGAAGAAGACCACATCCCAAAGGCAGCTACTCAGCTGCTTGTGGTAGATCCCACCATGGGATTGATTACCAGTCTCATCATGGGGAATAATTACCACCAGCTTCCCAGCCACTCAACTAGGCCCAGCCAAGTTGGTGCACAAATATAACTACCACAATTCCACCCCTTGTCAACTTGGCATCTCTACAGATCTTCATTGGGTGGCATCTGTACAGATCTCCTCCACTGGGTGGCTCGACTCCCCTCGTTTCTCTAAGTGGCAACCTCACCTCATTGGCCTGGTGGGTCTCGTTCCTCTCCCTCTTGGGCATGGCAGCCCTGCCCCCTCACTCTTGAGCAGCAGCTATGGCTCCATCCCACTGGCTCACATGAATGAGCAGCCCCACACTCCAGAACCAAGTTGGTGAAGGCCTGGCTCTTTGAAACCTAGGGGGCTGTGATCATTCCACCCACAAAGGCCATGATCCTACCCTTTCAGGCTGAGGCAGCTCTGCTTCCATTTCCTTGATCTCCGCTTCTGCTGATTAATGCCCAAGGGCAACCCACTCCACCAGGAATCTTCTTGCCCCAAAGGACATTTAGCTTTCTTGCTCCATGAGCCAGCCAACCTGCTACTCCATTTCAAGCCAGTCTCTTCTACCAATTAATGCCTGAAGGCAACCCACTCCATCAGGAAGCCAAATAACCAACGGCATCAAGCTTTCTCTTCCGTGGGCTGGTAAGGCAGTCACTGGCTCATGCCGGTTCTCTCAGCTCTGCTCCTGACATCTGTCATGCCGTATGCCAGGGTATTTCTACCAGAGTCTCAGGTCAAGGATGCACTCCACTCCTGTTTCCACATTTTAGGCATCTGTCAGAGCAGCACCCCACTCTCTCGGTACCAAATTCTGTTGTGGTTACTTAGTGCCACTCTGACAATATACCACAAATGGGATGGCCTTAACAAGCAGGAGTTTATTCTTACAATTTGGAGGCTTTAAGTCCAAGTTCAAAGTTCCAGGCTCTAGGGACTGGGTGAAAGCCCTCAACCTTGGGGTCCAGCTCTTCCTCCTGCTCCTGGTCCACTGAAGCTCGAGGCTTTTCTTCACTCAGACAGCCACTGCTGAAGCTGCCAAGTCCAAGGTTGACAAGTAAAAAGGCACAGTCCTGATGTTACCAAACCACATGGCAGGCCATTAACTTAAGTCCATTGTAAGTCCCAAGGTCGGCAGAGCATAACAGGCTGCTGAGCAATGACACAGCTACATGCAGGGTCTAAGCGTGCCATAAGCTAGAGACCATTCCCTAAGGCTTCTCCTTATATACAGGAAGCAGACTACATCCCAAAGGCAGCTACTCAGTTGCTTGTGGTAGATCCCATCATGGAGTTGATTGCCAGTCTCATCATGAGGAATAATTACAACCAGCTGCCCAGCCACTCAGCCAGGCCCAGCCATGTTGGCACACAAACATAACTACCACAACCACCAACAAAATGAGAGCAGTAAATTCATATGTATTGATAACTACACCGAATGTAAATGGATTAAATGCACCAGTGAAGAGACAGAGAGTAATAGAATGGATAAGAAAACATGACCTATCGATATGCTGTCTATAAGAGACACATCTTAGACACAAGTACAAAGACAATTTTAAAATCAAAGGATGAAAAAAATGCATATCAAGCGAATGGCAACAACAAAACCAAAAAATAAAAAAGAGTGGCAATATTAATTTCTGATAAAAATAGATTTTAAAGCAAAAACAAGAAAAAGAGACAAGAAAGGATATTATATAATGATGAAAGTCTCAATCCAACAAAAGGGCATGACCACAATAAATATCTATGCACCCAATGAAAGAGCCCCAAAATACATAAATAAAACTATGAGAGAATTAGAGAAGGAACAGACACCTCCACCACAGTATGAAACTTTACTATCTCCATTTTGATGAAGGACAGAATAACTAGAAAGAAACTCAACAAAGATACAGAAGATCTAAACAACACAATCAACCAACTAGATCTCATACAGGTATTTAGAATGTTCCACCCAACAACAGCACAATATACATCCTTTTCTGGTAGACACAGAACATTCTTCCGAGTATACCATATGGGTAAGCCACAATGTAAGCCTCAAAACACTTAACAAATTCAAAATATTACAAAGAATCTCCTCAAATCACAATGCTATAAAATTAGAATTTAACAAGAGGAAGATGAAGGAAAAAAAGCCAAATACATAAAAAGTGAGTAACACCCTTCTTAAAAACTACTGGATACAAGAAGAAATTTAAAAACAAAAAAAATCCTTGAATCAAATGAGAATGAAAATACCAAAATCTTTGGGAGACAATAAAAGCAGTGCTCAGGGGAATTTTACAGCAATAAATGCACACATCCAAACAGAGGAACCAAAATCAACACCTTAAGACATTTCCAACAAATTGAAAAAGAACAGTTAAAAAAATAAAAAAGCCTACAATCAGCAGAGGAAAGGAAATAATAAAGATTCAAGCATAAATAAATGAAACAGAAGAACAAAAGAAAGATTCCACAAAACCAGAAGTTGTTTATTTGAAGGACTATTAAATTTGAGAAACTACTGGAAAATTTAACAAAAGAGAAGATGCAAATAACACAAATGAGAAATGAAATGGGTTATGTCACTAGAGAACCAGCTGAAATAAAATGGATAACGTCTTAGTTCTCTATTGCTGCTGTAACAGAAATACCACAAGTGGATGGCTTCAACAAACAAAAGTTTATTCTCTTACAGTTTAAGATGCTAGACATCTGAATTCGGTGTGCTGGCTATAGAGGAAGAATAAGGCAGAGGAACAAGTTCAGAGTGCCAGCTCTAGGGGCTGGATGGAGCCCCCTTGACCTTGGACTTCAGCTCTGTCTTCCAGCCAAACTGGAGCAAGCTGAAGGCTTCTTCTGTCTCACACAGCTAGTGGCTGCTGAGGCTGATGAATCCTAGATCACCAGGCAACACAGCAGGACACTGGTTCAATTCCTGGAACTGGACGTGAAAACTGAACCAAATGCAGGATCCTTTAGATATATTGGAAGCAGGCCACATCTCATGGGCAACTCTTCTTCAACTGATTAACTTCTCACAGCAGATTCCATGATGGAGATGATTACACCATGTTCAATCTCATCATGGGGAATAACTACATCCAGTACCCAAGCCACTCAAAATTACGGCCCAGCCAAATTGACATACAACCTTAATTACCACAAACAGACATAATATTATGAAGAAGTGTATTCCAACAAATATGAAAACCTAGAAGAAATGGGATTTCTAGAAACACACTTCTTACCCAAAATAACACAATCTGAGGTAGAAAATTTGAAAAGACCTGTCACAAAAGAAGTAATAAAACAGGTCATAAAACAAATTTACAAGAACAAAACCCTGGCCTAGACTGCTTCAATGGTGAATACTATCAAATATTCAGAGAAAAGCTGATACTAATTCTTCTCAAACTTTTACAGAATATAGAAAACAATGGAATACTCCCAAACTCATTCTATGAAGCAAGCATAACCCTGATACCAAAACAAGGCAAAGATAACACTAAACAAAAGAAAATCTAGATAAACATTGTTCATGAACATAGATGCAAAAAATCTCAACAAAATCCTAGCCAATAAAATCAAACAACATATCAAAAAATAGTACATCTTGATTATGTAGGGTTAACACTAAGTATGCAAGGATGGTTCACCATTAGAAAAACAATTAATGTAATCAAGCACATAAATAAAATAAGGAGGAAAAAAACACATGATCATATCAATCAATGCAGAAAAGGCATTTGACAAAATCCAACACCCATACTTAATTAAAAAAAAAAAAAAAAGGTTCAGCAAGATAGTAATACAAGGAAAATTCCTCAACATAATTAAAGGCTTCTGTACAAAACCAATGGTCAACATTAATCTCAATGGAGAGATATTGAAAACATTTCCCTTGTGAATGGAAGACATCAAGGTCAATTGGCATAATATAGTCCAGAAAGAAAAATATTCTACATCCTAATCTAGTGAGGGGAGCTCTGGTAGCATAGCAGCTAAGACACTTGCCTGCTAACCAGA
>NW_006921876.1:371548-387792 GCF_000298275.1 Orycteropus afer afer
AAAAAAAAAAAAAAAAAGACGAGGCTCACTTGTTGGATAGACACTGGTAGAATCCCCAGAGACTATGGCTCTTAGATATCCTTCACACTTGGAAAAGAACCCACTCCTGGAAATCAAACTTCAGCCAAACAATAGACAGGCCTATAAAATGAGTGATAACACTCATGAGGAATGTGCTTCTCAGAACAATCAACTAAAGCAAACAAGAACAATCAAGAGACTAAAAAGGGCAGCTTTTGCCCAAAAACAAAGTTCACAAGGTGGAAAGGGAAAGGAAAGATGGGTGAATGGAAAAAAGGAACCCAGGGAGGAGGGAAGAGGGCTATTACACAGAGGGGATTTTATAACTCACGTCACAAAGCAAAATGTATATAAATTGTTGAACGTGAAACTAATCTGCTGTGTAAATGTTCAAGCAAACCACAATAAAATGTTCAAAAAGTAAAATAAAGGTAACAAATACTCAAAAATAAATAAATAAATAAATAAATAATGTATTACTAAATTACTGGGGGTGGGTAGGAGTGGGAATGGGAAGTTACTTAATGAGTATTGAGTTTCCATTTGGGGTGATAAAAATGTTTTGGAGGGAGAGGAAGATGGAATTGTACCCGTAGCCTACATGTTTGTTCCCTCTAGCATCTTAATTACTGAAAAACTAGGTGTAGCAGTTTGAAGCAGGTATTCTGGAGCTGTGAACAGCTGAAGAAGTTAGAGGGTGTCATATTTAGTGGAGATGGAGAAAAAAAGAGTAAACGCTGGGAAAAATAAACAAACCCACCTGGCCAGCAGGGAGATGGAGAGGTGGAGAAGCAGAAAACTCTTTAGCAGTATAGAGGAGAAAAAACAACCAAACTCACTGCTGTTGAATCAGATCCAACTCATAGTGACCCCTCCATGGGTTTCTGAGGCAGAATGGATTGCCCAACCTTCCTTCTGAGGAGTGGTTGGTGAGTTTGAACCACCAACCTTGTGGTTAGCAGTCAAATGCCTTAGGCACTATGCCACCAGGGGAGAGCCAGGAATAAAAAAAAAAGGGGGGGGAAGTAGGCACCACAGAACCCATGAAGGCTTCAGGGACTTGAACTACCCACACCAGGAGCTTCTAACAGTAACCTTGGGAACTGAGCTGAGTAAGTGGATAACATTTCTGAGAAAAAGAGCAGAAACTCCTGTGGCTCAGACTGCTGCTGAGTTGAGAGTGGAAAGGTGAAAGGGAGGGAGGAAACTCACCACAGGTAGGAGGACCCTGGGACAAGCTCACAGTGCAAGGCTGGGATTCAGCCCTTCCATGACAGATTTTTAGCACAAAGTGGACTGGAGTATGAGGTTTTTGTAGCTTTACAACCCAAGTGGAAAGTAGCAGCCCTCTAATCATTGTGGTCTCTGCTGATTTTGAACCATGGATCTGTGAGTGACAAGAAAACATTGCCATTGGTAGCCATCCCAGAGAGACTCAAAATAAAACCTCAGGGCCAGAAGCAATTATAGCAACATGGTAAGTGGAGACTCACTGCTGGTGTCTTTTTATTTTTCTTTTCTTTCTCTTTTTTCCCCTTCTCCTCTGCCTCACCCAATAGAAGGACCACATTAAGCCACCACAACAACTGCTTGTCCCAAATCCAAATCCCCTTCACAATGAACAGAGACCTGCATCCACATTCCAAACAGTGATTCCATCAACACGAAGAAAACTGCAGAGCAACCCAGCACAACTGAATTACTAACCAAAACAATAAAATGCATCAGCTCTACTCTTGCAAATATATTTAAATATAAAACCACAGCAAAACAAATCAATATGTAACTAACAGTTAAAGACAATAACTTCAAAATGTCCAGGAGACAACAGACAATTTCAAATTAAACAAACAAACAAACAAAAAGATAAGACAATAGAAATAAAACCCCAGATTAAAGATTCACTTACCATGAATGAAGAACAGGCAATGGAATTATCTGCGAAGGAATTTAGAAGATATGTATACAGAACTCGACAAGAGCTTAAGGAAACCACAAACAGAATCAAGGAGAACACAGACAGTATACTGGAAGAATTCAGGAAAACCATTCAAGAACAAAATAACAAGATTAATACACAATCAGAACTCATATAAAAACAGCAGTTAGGAATACATAAAATGAACACTAAAATTACAGTTAGACAACACAGTGTAAGGACAAAAGAATAGACTAGAACTGGCTGAAGAATAAATTTCCCAATTAGAAGATAAATCCCTTGATGTCAGCCTGTATGAAGAAAAATCAGAACAAAGATTTAAAAGAAATGAAGAGAACCTAAGAGTTATATGGGATGACATGAAAAGAAATAACATATGCCTCACTGGAATATGAGAATATGAGAACAAGAGGAGGCAAAAAAAGAAAAAAGAAAGAAAATTGTGGAAGACTTGCTAAGAGAAATTGTCCTCAATATCATGAAGGAAGAAAATATATTTGTTCAATAAGCTCAATGAACCCCATACAGGATAGATCACAAGAGAAAGTCACCAAACTCCCCAAAGCCAAAGACAAAGAAAGAATCTTGCAAGTAGCCCAGGAAGAAAAGAAATGTCACCTACAATGGACAATCAGGATAAGCTCTGATTACCCAGCAGAAACAATGCAGGCAAGAAGGCAAGGGGATGGCATATATAAAACACTGACAGAAAAGAACTTCTAACTGAGAATTGTATATCCAGCCAAACTGACCATGAAATATGAGGGTGCATTCAGGACATTCTCCGACAAACAGAAATTAAGGGGTTTTGTGAAAACCAGACCAAACCAACCAAGTCCTTACAATAGAGAACCCACAATAGAGAACAAATTCAGATCAAGACACTTGACATCAACACTTAAAAACCAAATCAAAAATAGATGTTCAAAATTAGTTCATAAAACATTATACACAAAGAAACAAGGGAGTCAATCTGCAGATGACACCAGCAACAAAGCAATAAAGGGCATAAATGTTCTAAGTACAAAACTTTCAAATGGAGAAGAATGCAGGGCAATATCCTTATAGAACAGACTGTTCCAAAGGTAAAAAGAAAAGAATTCACTCCAAGATAACCACAGAGAAAATTAACAATCTCCCTAAGAAAACCCAGAAAGAAGGAAAATATGTGAGCTTAGTAAGCACAAAACCAACAATAAATAAGAAAAGAGAGGAAGCACTTGATAACAAAATGAATTCTGCACAGAAAAGTATTTGGACCAAAGATATCCCCAACAACACAACAAAATGGCAGTAATCAATTCGTACCTATCACTAATCACACTCAATGTGAGTTGACTAAATGCAACAGTCAAGATAAAGAGAGTGGAAGATTGGATAAGAAAAGAAGACCCATCGATATGCTGCCTACAGGAGACCCACCTTAGACACAAAGATAAAAACAAATTAAAAGTTAAGGAGTGGAAAAAATTATTCCAAGTGAATGGTAACCAAAAAGGAGCAGGAGTGACAATATTAATTTCTGATAAAATAGACTTCAGGGTGAAAAACAGCATAAGGAACAAAGAAGGACACTATATTATGCTAAAAGGATCAATTGACCAAGAAGACATTACCATAATAAATATCTAAGCACCCATTGAAAGTGCTCCAAAATACATGAAGCAAATATTAACTGAATTGAAAGGAAAAAATAGACAACTTTACAATAGTAGTAGGAGACTTTAACACACCACTTTCAAGGAGGGACAGAACAACTAGAAAAAAAAACTCAACAAAGATACAGAAGAACTCGACAATACAATCAACCAATTTGAACTCATAAACATATACAGAGCACTCCACCTAACAAAAGCACAATTCACATTCTTCTCCAGTGCACATGGATCATTCTCCAGAACAGATCATATGTTAGGACATAAAACAAGACTCAATAAATTCAGAAACATTGAAATACTAAAAACATCTTCTTGGACCACATGTTATAAAATTAGAAATCAAAAATAGGAAGATCAAGGAAAAAACATCAAACGAGGAAGTTGAATAATACAGTGCTCAAAAACTCCAGCAATTAGAAGAAGAGCAACAAAAGAAACCTACAGAATCCAGAAGATAGGAAATAATAAAGATCAGAGCAGAAATATATGAAACAGAAAACAAAAAAAAAAAAAATAGAGAAACTTGACAAAATAAGAACTTGGTTCTTCGAAGAGGTTAATAAAATGGACAAACCACTAGTAAAGCTAACAAAAGAAAAGAAGAAGAAGATGTAAATAACATAAATAATGAACGAAAAGGGTGACATCACCACAGAAGCAACTGAAATTTAAAAAAAAAAAGATATTGACAGAATATTATGAAGAACTGTCTTCTAACAGATTTGAGAACCTAGAAGAGATGGACAAGTTTCTAGAAATACAAGACCTACCTAAACTATCCCAGTCAGAAATAGAATACTGGAACAGACCCATAGCAAAAGAGAAATTGAACAGGTCATAAATTTCCCACAAGAAAAAGTCCTGGCCCTGACGGCTTCAATGGAAAATTTTTCCAAACATTCAGGGAAGAGTTGACACCTATACTGCTCAAGCTATTCCAGAACAAAGAAAAAGGCAGAATACTTCCAAATTCATTTTGTGAAGCAAACATAACACTGTTACCAAAACCAGGGAAAGCCGCCACTAAAAAGAAAAACCACAGACCAATATCCCTCATGAATATAGAAGCAAAAATCTCCAACAAAATCCTAGCCAATAGAATCCAACATCATATCCAAAAAATAATACATCCTGACCAAGTGAGATTTATATGTGGTATGCAAGAATGGTTCAACATCAGAAAAACAATCAATGTAATCCACCACATAAATACAACAAAAGAACCATATGATTATATAAATTGGCAGAGAAAAGGCATTTGATTAAATACTACTAAATACTACATAAGTTTCTGTTCAGAACTCTCAGCAAAATAGGGATAGAAGGGAAATTCCTCAGCATAATAAAGGGCATATATGCAAAGCCAATGGTCAATGTTATTGTTAACTGAGAAAGACTCAAAGCAGTCCCCTTATGAACAGGAACCAGAGAACAATGCCCTGTATCACCACTTCTATTTAACATTGTATTGGAAGTCCTAGCCAGGGCAATAAGGCAAGAAAGAGAAATAAAAGGCATCCAAATTGGCAAAGAGGAAGTAAAGCTATCTCTATTTGTGGATGACATGATCCTATATATAGAAAACCCAAGAGACTCAGCAAAAAACTACTGGAACCAATAGAGAAGATCAGCAAAGTGGTGGGATACAAGGTCAACATACAAAAATCAGCTGGATTCCTCTACATCAACAAAGAGGTGCCTGGGGGAAAAAATAATAAAGGAAACAATATAATTTACAATAGCTACCTACCAAAAAGATAAAATATCTAGGAATAAATCTTACCAGAGACACAAAAGACCTATACAAAGAAAACTGTAAAATGCTAATACAAAGAATTACAAGGGATCTACATACATGGAAGAACCTGCCTTGTTCATGGATAGGAAGACTGAATATTGTGAAAAAGTCAATACTACCCAAAGCAATCTATACATTCAATACAATCCCAATCCAAATACCATTAACATTTCTTAAGGATATGGAAAAACCAATGACTAACTTCATATGGAAAGGAAAGAGACTTCGGATAAGCAAGGCACTACTGAAGAAGAAAAACAAAGTGGGAGGGAGGTCTCACAATCCTGGATCTCAAAACCTACTGTACAGCCACAGTAGTTAAAACAGCATGGTATGGGTACAAAGACAGACAGATAGACCAATGGCACAAAATCAAAAACCCAGAAATAGACCCATCCATCTATGGACAGCTGATCTTTGACAAAGGACCAAAATTCATAAAATGGGGAAGAGATAGCCTCTTTAATAAATGGTGCTGGCAAAGTTGGATATCCACCTACAGAAAAATGAAACAAGATCCACACCTTACCCCACACACAAAAACAAACTCTAGTTGGATCAAAGACTTAAATATAAAACCCAAAACTATAAAGCTCATCAAAGATAAAACAGAGGCAAATCTAGGGACCCTAATTTATGGCATAAATAGACTATCAAGTGTAACCCAGAATGCATAGGAGATGGAAGAGAAGCTAGATGATTAGGACCTTTTAAAAGTTAAACTCTTATGCACATGAAAGACTTCTTCAAAAGGGTAAAAAGAGAAGCTATACATTGGGATAAAATAATTGTTTACGACATATCTGACAAAGGACTTATCTCCAAAATAAATAGAAAACTACACCTAAACGCCAAAAAGACAATCCAATTCAAAAATGGGCAAGGGACATGAACAGACACTTCACTAAAGATGATATGCTGGTGGTGAACAAACACATGAGGAATTGTTCATGATCATTATTAACTCATAAAACTCACTGTCTTCAAGTACATTCCAACTCACAGCGACCCCTCCTTGGGTTCCAAGGTGGTATCTCTACAGAAGAAGATTGCCCAGTCTTCCTTCTGAGGAGTGGCTGATGGGTTTGAAACACCAGCCCTCTGGTTGGCTGTCAAATGCTTTAGGCACTACACCACCAGAACAAATCAAAACAGCAATGAGATATCATCTCACCCCAGCAATAATAGCAAAGTTCAACAAGACAGAAAATAACAAATGCTGGCAAGGTTGTGGAGAGATTGGAACTCTCAAACACTGCTGGTGGGACTGTAAATGGTATGGTATTTCCTTAAAAAACTAAAAATAGAAATACCATTTGAATAAGCAATTCCATTAGTAGGAATATATCCTAAAGAGGTGAAGACAGGACATGAACAGACATATGCACACCCATGTTCATCGCAGCACAATTCACTATAGCGAAGAGGTGGAAACAACTGAAATGTCTATCAACAGATGAATGGATAACCAAGCTATAGTACATTCACACAATGGAATACTATGCTACATTAAATAGCAATGAAAAACATGTGAATCATCTCACAAACATGGATGAATCTGGTGGACACTATGCTGAGTGAAATAAGTCAATCGCAGAAGCACAAATATTGTATGAGCCCATTACTGTAAAAAGTCAAGGAAGGATTTGATTAGGGAAGGGAACTCACTTTGCAGGTTACCAGGGATGGGAAGGAAAGGATGGGGAAAATTTTGAACTAGTTGAGGGCCACATGCTGAGTTGGGTAAGGGGAAGGATAGATGGAAAGAGTCTGTGACCAGCATGATAACACTGGGGAAAGGGAGAACACTGAATTGTGCACGTAAGATACAGACAATACTGCATTACCACTAACACCAAACACCAAGCTACAGATAAATGCCTGGACAACTGAAAAGATCAGATGGAAGGCCACAAACAGGAATATACTCTAGACCAATGATAGATTTAGCTGAGGATAATCTTGCACAGAAACTAGTGATACCAAAATAACCACAATCATTACAGAAGTACCAGAAGACAGACTTGGACTGAGTATTCCCTCAAAGACAGCCAGTCACCTTGGGAGAGAGAACCACTGGTTCTACCAACTCAGGACCATAGTATTGGGTGGCACTGGGCTCAATTGGCACAACATAATACATAAAAATCTTGTTTCACAACCTACTTCCGTGAGTACCGACTGGGGTCTTAAAAGCTTTCGAACAGCCATCTAAGATGCAACTAATGGTCTATCGTTTGAAGCAAAGAAGAATGAACAAAACCAAGGGCATTTAGAAACAATCAGCCCTGGGATATGATGGATTTCAAGACCACAAAAACTGGATGGTACCCGGCTACCAATGCCAACCTCTAGAGAAGGGATCACAACTGGAGATCCTGGATAGAGTGGGAGGAAAAACGTGGAACAAAATTAAAAACACAATAATGACCAGAATTACTGGTCAGATGGAGTCTGGTGGGATCCCCAAGACTATGGCCCTGGGATACACGTCAGGTCTGGGATAGGACTCACTTCCAAGGACTGACTCTCAGCCCAACAGTAGAAAGACTTACATGCAGAACACCCAACCCAGGGCGATGCATCCCCCTACTCTACAGAGATACACCCCTTCTAGCAATTGTCCACGGGGCACCAGAGGGGCAGCATCCACATGGAGGGAAAGGGGACAGACAAGAGTGCATAGTTAAGAAGGGCAGAGGGAGTGGGGTTCACAGGGAAGGGAGGGGAGGAGAGTGGACTAGGGTTGGGAATGGTAATTGGGGAGTGAAACTAAATGTACACCAACTGTTGAACGTAAAACAAATTCTGCTCTGTAAATTTGTGCCCAAAGCACAATAAAAATAAAAAATGTTTTGGAAACACATAGTGGTGATCATTGTACAACTTGGGCAATGTACTTCATGTTTCTTAATTGCACACTTAAAAATTGTTAAAATTACAAATGTTTTGTTATACATATTTCACCACAATAAAAAAAAATGCATAAACTTCGATTCATAATCAGTAGAAATAAAAGCCAACCTTCAGATTTTTATGATTCTGGGTTTTTGCCTTTATTACCATAAAGAAACAAATAACTATTCACACAAAACATTGATAAGTATTATAAACTATTATTATTATTATTATTATTATTATTATTATCAATGTCCTTATGACATTCACAACAGGAGAATTCCACTACATCTTCATCCTAAGACGCCCCCAGATTAACAGTACATTTTAGCTCCTCTTTCTACCCATTCCTCTCCCTTCTCCCCTTTTTCATTCTTATCCCCTTCCTGCCTATGGATTATTATAGTTGTTGTTGTTGTTCTTATGTGCCATCGAGTCGGACCCGACTCATAGCGACCCCTCCTTGGGTTTCTGAGGCAGTATCACTACAGAAGTATATTGCCCCATCTTCCTTCCATTCATCACCTCAGGTCTGACAGCCAAACTCTGCTCCAAGATCACATTGACACAACAGAACTTACTAAGAACCATCAGTAAACCTGCCTTAGAATCCAATTCTCATTGTAAAACAACAATAATAATTTCTTTACAACCTATCTCTTCCATAGGCCATACCCTCCTGGAGCCTTATTTGTCCTTATGTCCCCATGCTTAGTATAGTGTCTGGCACATTGTACACATGCAATAAATGTTTGTTGAATTCATAATGAATGAATTCACAAATGACTCTCCAGACCACCCCACTCCTCGTTCTCCACTGCCTGACCCACAAAAGCAGTGATACAGTAAGAGGCAGTGTTGGAAGCCTGGAGAAATGTGGGTTAGAGGATGGAAGAGAGTTCACAGCTGAGGAATGCTTTCTATCCCTCCTTACCCACGGACTATGTACCCCTCCTGAAGACTGCCCTCTTTCCCATCAAATGCATCACCTCAGCCGACTTCAGTGGTGGTTCAGCATATTTCTGCGTGAAATAAATGTTATTTTCTGGTGCACCCAAGTTTCATTAGTCTTCCTGTCAGGGAAAATCAAAGCGAGAGGGGAGAGAGCCTAGCAGAAAGTGGCTTCTTGCTTACACCAGGCAGAAAAGGATACGGTAACCTAAGGAAAGAGACGGAGAGAGAGGTGGAAAACTAACTTCCTCATTTAATCAAGTCGAAACATGGATTATACGAAGTTGAAAAACAGTTACCTTGTTCTCCACAGTCTCTTGCTCTGTCTGGGGCTATAAACCCTTTGCGATTTTATCTTTTCGTAAACTTTTATTGAATCTGATGTTCAAGGGGCCATGGAGGATCATCCAATTAAATTCCCCCCAGTAATCCTACCCTTAAACCCCACCACTAAACTGATGGGAGATTAAAAGCTAATAAAGATGACAAATGAGAGGTGATCTGCAGGTTGATAAGGGAAATGGAGCCAGGTAGGGATTTGCCAGAGAGCAGCCAGGCCTGATTCTGGAAAACACAGGGGTGAAAGGGACTTTTCTTGGTGGTTAATTGAAAGAATTGTAAAAAGTTACAACATGGGCACCCATGGCAAAACTCTGCTCTGTGATGCTAAGACAGGCTACCCAGGACAGCACTAGACAACAGGGAGATGAGGGAACCTGTTGCAGACATACATGTAGATATATAGATAGCTGCCATCAAGTTGACACTGATTCATGGCAATTGTATATAAAACAGAACAAAAGGTTGCCTATTTCTGCATTGTCCTTATAATCGCTGGCATTTTCAAGTCCATCATTGTAGCTCTTATGACTATCCATCTCACCAAAGTTTTTCTTCACCCTCATTGGCCCTCTACTTCACCAACATAATGTCCTCCTCCATCAAATTAATCCCTCCTGATGATGAGTCCAAAGCAAACAAGTCAGAGGAAGTTCTATTGAGATCCGTAGAGTTTTCCCTGGGTAATTTTCAGAATTAGATCACCAGACCTTTCTTTCTAGTCTGTCTTGGTCTGGAAGCTCTTCTGAAACCTGCTCACAATGAGGGATCCTGCTAGTATTGGGAATACTGGTAACATAACTTCCCACATTATAGCAACATGCAAGCCACCACAGTACAACAAACTAACAGGTAAGTAGTGGGTTCAGCCAGACTGGGACAGAAATGCAAACTCTGCAGCTTGTTACCTACATAACCATGGATGAAACTAACATACTGCTCAAAACAGATACTACAACAATAACAGTTATCTAATTGCCATTTGTGGGACACCAACCATGTGTCAGACTCTATTATACATGATTTAGTGTCATTCTCCTATGAATATAAGCTATGTGTCAAAAAGTACGACACATAACAAATAGCCTATTTTATATATTAGGAAGCTGAGGTTCAGAGCAGACAAATAATTTCCCAAGATCACTTGGTAAGTGGCAGAGCTAAGATAAGAACCTTGTCTTTCTGAGAAAAAAAAATCCCCACTTTATGGGATTGTATTTAGCATTTAATGGAAAAGTTTGTGGTGCAGAGTTTGTGAAAAAAAAAACCAAAGAGTAATTTTTATCCCTTTCTTTAGCCCCATTTTGTGATATAAGCATCTCAAAAGAAACCTTATATTCCTCACTAAACAAACAAACAAACAACAAACCCACTGCCATCAAGTCAATTCCAATTCATAGAGACCTCCATGGGGTTTCTAAGGCTAGAAATCTTTAGAGAAGCAGACTGCCTCATCCTTCTCCTGCAGAGAGGCTGGTGGGTTCAAACCACCAACATTTCAGTTAGTAGCCCAATGCCTTAACCACAACACCACCAGAGCTCCTTGTATATTCCTCATCACCCACACAGAAAATGAATTTTTTAAGTGTAAAGTAAAGGAGAGTGTTAGCATGCATACGAGATGACATATATATTTCAATTTATTTAATCATTTTATAGACATCTATGAAAACCTTTATTTGCCAGATTTTTTCATAAATATCCTCACATCAGCTCTGTGAAGTAGGAATTATGTCTTCATCTCAATCAATGAGTAAACAGAGACTTAGAGAATTCAAATGATTCTGCTAGGATCACCAAGCTAGTAAATGACAAGGATGAAATTCAAACCCAAGTGTGCTTGATGCCAAAGCCCATGCTCTTTCCACTGCCCCATCCTGCCCTTAATAAGTATGCAGTATACTTATGGGATGAGACAGATACCCTAGCAAATAACAAAATAATTCCCTGCAGTTAGCACCATGAGAGAGAAACACACAATCACCCAAGTTTCTCAAAAGAAGAGCATTTCGAGTAATGCTTCATGTGAGGATAGAATTTGTTTTTCCCCCCTGGGCTTTTAAAGGTATGGAGTATGGAGGCTCCAGATGGAAAGAGTAGCATGAGGAAATGAGCAGAGGAAGGAATGGAGCCTGCTCAGGGCTTTTGAAGTACCCAACGTATTTATCATCATTCTGGTAGGGGACTGACAAGTCCTAAATCTGTAGGGCAGGCCAACAGCCTAGAAACTCAGTAGGATTCCCTCTTCTCTAAGAAACCTCAGTTTTTGTTCTTAAGACCTTCAGCTGACTAGATGAAGCCCACCTACATTATGGAGGGTAATTTTTATTTAAAGTCAAGTGATTGCAAATGTCAGAGCTCTGGTGGTGTAGTGGTTAAAGCATTTGGCAGCTAAGCAAAAGGTAGGCAGTTTGAACCCACCAACCACTCTGTTGTAAACAGATGAGGCAACTTGCTTCTGAAAAGTACAGCATTGAAAATTCTATGGGGCAGTTCTACTCTGTCCTAAAGGGCTAGTATGAGTTCAAATTGATTTGAAAGCAGTGGATTTTTTTGTTTGTTTTTTGAGGAGTGATTTTCAATGTTAATCACATCTACAAAATGCCTTCACAGCAATATCTGGACTAGTGTTTGACCAAACAACTGGGCATCAAGCCTAGCCAAGTTGACACACAAAGTTAACCATCACACCTAGTTTGACTGTACTGTGTGAGTTTCAAGAAAAAGTACGACACATAACAAAGGTTGGGGTAAAGTCAGGTAAGAAGGAAGAAAATAAGCTAAAAGCTCCATATCACACCATCTTTCCCTCCTTAAGAACTGTCTCTCCCCACGTATATGAGCTGAGTATTTACATTAGGTAGATACACTCCTTGGAGAGATCAATTATGGGAGAATCGAAGGGCTGTGTATGCACAGAGAGACAGCTCAAGGGGCAGGAGTGCATGGGCGGGAAGGACACAGAGAAGAGGTGGCTATAGGGAGGAAGTGGGAAGAGAGCTGTTACATTGTGGGAAACTGCAGTCAATGTCATGAGACAAAGTATATGTGAGCTGCTATATGGTAAGTGAATTTGCTCTGTAAACTTTCACCCAAATCACAGTAAAAATTAAAAAAAAGAAAGAACTTTCCCAAAGCACTCATCCTGAGTGACCTAATAAACAAACAAACATGACAAATCTCCTCACAGCGTGACCAAAAAGATAAATTTCCTCAGAGTAGAGCAGAATGGAACGCAGAGGACAAAGTCCAAGTCCTGGTTTTGCCACTCTGAGTCTGTGACCTTACAACTCTCCCCTCTTTGGACATGTCCCTTTGTTCCTATGAAAAATGAAGGGGTGACTGGATGACTACTTCCACTGGACAAAGCTATCACTACTTAAAATTTACCACAAAGAATTTACTTTGGCTAAAGTCTTCTGAATTCAGCAGGGCCCCCGTAGTACTTTCTAAGGAAGTAATGGAAACTAACGTTTTCTGAGCTCCTACTAGGTATCAAGCCCTTTCACCCATATAATCTTACTTTATCATGACAGCTGCACAATGTAGCTCTGACCAATCTCATTTTTATAGTGAAAAAAAAACTGAAAAGAGTAAGAAGCCAAGGAAACAAAACTGATTCAAAATCTCACTAGTCTGACTCCAAAAGCACAATTCTTCTTTCACTCCAGTCAACAGTTCTCAGTCCTAGCTAGTCATTAGAATAACCCAGGGAATTTTTAAAAAATACTGATACCTGGACCCCACCCCAGATTAATCTGGCAGTGTAGCCCAGGCAGTGGTATATTGTGGAAGCACAGCTTGAGAACTACTGTGCTACGGATGCTTTTCTCTAAGACAACAGCTCACAAGTTCCATCCACCACAGCCTCCATACTAGTCTCAACTCCACCCCCCAAGTAAACCCAGTCTGTGTCTTTGACTCGTTTTACAAGTTAATATTCATTTCATCACATTTAATTAACACAAGGAGACTGGAACTGTCTCAGAATCGCACCCAGCTAGCAGGGGCCTGTGCCTCCCTTGGCGTTCAATCACAGCACTGTCTTATGCAATTAGCTTCCTTCTCCCTGATCTGAAGGGTCTGTGCCCATAAATATCAACCAATTTTATTGATATTTGTAATTAAAACCACCGAACGGGTCACACTCGGTTGAGCAAGTTTGCAACACACACATCCATAATGGGAACATGAGCATATTTGTATGTGACATTTGATAGATAATAATCCTGAGCATTTCTCATTTCCAGAACATCCTGTGGGTACCAGCTAATTAAGCCTAGTGTGTCTCCTGGGACAGAGGACTTTCTTCAGACATACCCCTTTGATGGTCTTAGTTTCTGAAGTTTCAGGGAAACTGAGGGGCAAGAAGGCAGGATGACAGGCTAACAGCCACAGAGAGAATTGCATGGGCAATAGGTCTGATCTTGCCAACTTTTCAAGTCGTTTCTTCTCTCAGTTTCTCTCTTCATCCTTCTCCCACCCACTGCCATCGACTTAGATCCGACTCATAACAGACCCCTCCTTGGGTTTCTGAGGCAGAAGAGGTGGCTATAGGGAGGAAGTGGGAAGAGAGCTGTTACATTGTGGGAAACTGCAGTCAATGTCATGAGACAAAGTATATGTGAGCTGCTATATGGTAAGTGAATTTGCTCTGTAAAAAACACTGTTGGAAGCTCTTTAGAGGAACAGACAGGGTTGGCATCCATGGGCCAAGTAGTAGGCTCAGGTTATCAGATCTGCCCACTTTTCATTTTCCCTTTGAAACCTCATCACTCACATATACCCATGGAGATTTAAGACTTTTTATCAAATCCCCTAACAGCATTCTTACAAGAAACAATCAGTCTTCAATTGAGTTAAAAGGGAGCCATTCTATCCCAAAGGATAGCCTCTTGAGTAGCTGGACATAAGATTATTTCTCTTGTGACCTAAAATAATCCTTTCATTTCCAAAACCCTCAAGGGTGGAAGGGAATTCCAGGGGGAGCAGGAAGAATGGGAAAAGAGAGATGGCACAGAGAGATGAAAAGATACTGTCAATGTTGTAGTGAGGGTGTTTTTACAGTTTTATGCCTTATGTGCACTTGCTTCAAAAAATGGTTTCAGACTGTTGCAATAATAGTCACATATCCAATAAAGCCATTAAAATAGAAATTAGGAGGACATAGAAATGTCTGGGGAGGGTGACATTGAGGAATCCATGGTACCCATTATCCCACACGTTTAAGTAGGAACAGTGGGTTTAGAATGAGCATGAGGTGACTCATTGATCATTGAAAGACCTAACTCAATTATTCAAGGGCTAATGATTCAATTTGTGTTTTATCTGGGCCTCTGGCATCAGCTCTTTCTCTCTTCTGCAGCCCAACTATGAGGAATTTCACTGTCCAGCATGTGTCCATCCAAACATGGGCTTGAGAATGAAGGAAATCAGAGATTTTTACACTTAGGAAATATTTTATACATCACTCAGGATAACTTCCTACCAAATCCAGAGTTCTTTTTAGAGCTCCTGTGTCAGAGAGTTGTCCAGCAACCTAAAGACAGAACAGGACACACACTACCTGTTAATGTATTCCTCATGAGAATCCATTCCCCTGCTAAATAATTTGAGTCATTAGAAAGTTTTTCTTCTATAAAGACAAAATCTGTCTCCTTAGATAAATCAAGGAGTATTGAATGTGCCATGGACTACTAGAAAAACGAACAAATCTGTCTTGGAAGGAAGTACAGCCAGAATTGTCAGAAGCGACCAATCCCTGGAGAAGGATATCATGCTTGGTAAAGTAAAGTGTCAGCGAAAAAGGGGAAGACAACATGATGGGTTGACACAGTGGCTATGACAATAGGCTCAAGCATAGCAATGATTATGAGAATGACACAGAACCAGGCAATGTATCATTCTGTTGTACATATGCATAAACGCATTGCCATCAAGTCAGATCTGACTCATAGTGACCCCTCCATGGGTTTCCAAGGTGGTATCTCCACCAAAGTAGATTGCCCAATCTTCCTTCCTAAGAGTGGCTGGTGAGTTTGAACTGCCAGACTTCTGGTTAGCAGTCAAATTCCCTAGGCACTATGCCACCAGAGCTCTTGTACACAGAGTCACTGTAAGTGTGAAGTGACTCGACAGTACCTAACAACAACAAGATAAATGAAGCAGTAATTCCCAAACCTGGTTGATCTTTAAAATTACCTGGGATGTTCTTGAAAATAAATTCTGGTGGAAGAATAAATTAGTACAACCACTTAAGAAAACAGTGTGACATTATCTACCAACGCTGAACATATTCACACCTGTGGTCCTACAATTTGACTTCTAGGTATGCATCCAACATATATAACCACATGAGCACCAAGAGACCAGTACAAAAATATTCTCAGCAGCATTATTCACAGTAGCCAGAAAATGAAAGCAACTAAATATCCATCAACAGTGTGTTGTTGTGTTGTTATGTGCCGTTGAGTCAGAATCGACTCATAGCGACCTCTCCTTGGGTTTCTGAGGCAGTATCCCTATGGAAGTAAATTGCCCAACCTTCCTTCCAAGGAGTGGCTGGTGGATTTGAATTGCCAGCCTTCTGGTTAGCAGTCAAATGCTTTGCTGTTGTTGTAGTTATGTGCTGTCGAGTCGG
>NW_006921876.1:388115-404004 GCF_000298275.1 Orycteropus afer afer
TTGTTATGTGCCGTCGAGTCAGCCCTGACTCATAGCGACCCCTCCTTGGGTTTCCGAGGCAGTATCACTACGGAAGTAGGATTGCCCAACCTTCCTCAAACTCACTGCCATTTGAAGCAATATGACTCATAGTGACCCCTCCTTGGGTTTCTGAGGCAATATCTCTACAGAAGTAGTTTGCCCAATCTTCCTTCCTAGGAGTGGTTGGTGGGTTTGAACTGCCAGCTTTCTGAAGGTTAGCAGTCAAATGCCTTAGGTACTACACCACCAGAGCTCCCCCTCATAAACATATCACTTTGTAAAAGAAAAAGACCCAAAATAATATATAATATATATTGTATGATTACATTTATACAAAATTCAAAAAATAGGTAAAATTAAGCTATAATATTTGGGGGTCCAAAACTAAATCATAATGTTTAGGGATACATGTTAAATGGGAAAAACTTTCTTTTAGAAAAAAAAAAAAAAATGAAGAAGAAGTGATTGGAAAGAGCCACAAAGAAGTTTCTTGAGCCTGGTCAGGCCCTCTTTCTTAGCAGCATGGCCATTACATGAGTATTCACTTCATAATAAATCACTGTGCTGTCTAATGTGCTTGTGTTTGAGAAACTTATCAATATGTACTTTATATTTCACAATAAAAAGAAATTAAAAACAAATTATTCTTATCACTTTTGCGTAAATCTAAATTATTCCAAAATTGAATTATTAAAAACAAATAAATACAGATTCAGTGCCCCATTCCAGATTTGTTGAGTTATAGTTTCTAGAGATGGAACCCAGAACTACCACTCCTTTTTTTCTTTAAAAAAAAAAAAAAAATCCCATTTAACTCTATTGCACAGCCTGCTGCAGAAGCATTACTTTCTTTTCTCTGAGGAAATTCTCCAAGGCTCAACCTTCCCAGAATCATCCTGCATCCCTAGAATGCTCTCATTTCCCGTCCCTAACTGCCCCAGGTGTCCCCCCTGGATTTACTCCAGGTAGTCATCACCCACTTCACTCTGCTTGTCCTGAGTAAGCTACAGTAGCAGCTCTCTGCCCTCATCACCATCCTCCCATGGGAGACAGATGAAAAGCCAGCTGTTTGGCCACTTGTGTTAACAGCTAGAGAAGGTTGGAGGTAGGGAGAAACACTAATGATGAGTGAGGGGTAAGGTGAAAACTAATGGCTAAAGTGTAGTTTAAAAATCTCATTTATTTTTATTACCCCAAACGTCAGCTAACCACAGATAATAGTGTGTGCTCAGGAGTGCAAACTCTGGCTGGTTCATTGAGTGGGCCAATAAGTGGAATATGCTCATTTGTCTTATAGCCTGTTTGATCCTTCCTTCCCTGGAATTGAGTTCATCGCCACATTCATTAAGCCACATCCTTCAGCCCTTACATAAGGTGAGATTTCCCCAGATAATCTCTGCAAGTCCAGCAGATCCATGGATACTAGAGATTTTGCCACCTCTCTTTTCCTCTTGGAAAGTTCAATTTCAGGTATCAGAAGGGCAGGGTTGTCCAGAACAGTCAAGATGGAGAATATGACTAGAGAATATGGAAGATGATGGGCTTATATAATGAGCCAGGCAAATCAGATGCCACATTCATGGAAAATCAGGAAAAGCAAAGAGCAATAGGCAATCAATAACCATTTACCTCATGTGACAATCACATCAGCTCTGAAACAGTTAGGTAGGACCATTGCTCTGTACAGCTCCAGGTGCACCATATATTCATAGCCACAATGACCCTTGAGCTGTGCAATGTCCAGCATGTACAGCCTTAGGTGGCAGCCCCACAGGTGGGTAAGTGCTGTTATTCAGAGAAAGAAACTCCATTTTCAGGGAAAGAAACCCAGAGAAACACTGAAATTCACACCTAGATCTCCTACCTCCACCCCTGTGCTATTATTGCTACCGTGCTAGCTGTCCCAATGGCCTCTGTGGACAGAGCTATCCTCACATTCAGAAGGACACCCTTCTGGGGAATGAGCAGGGACTAATCTTCTTTAGGAAGAGAGAGGATGCAGACAAAGGTAGAAAAGGAGGCCTTTTGCTAATAGGATTGCCTCTCTGTCTGGCTCCCAGAGCCCATGCTGGAAGCCAGTCAGTGTTAGAACATCAGGAAAAGAGACTATGGAATGTGTGGGGAGAGAGAGCCAGATTTCACCTTCGTGGAACACACTTGATGAAAGCAGAACAGGACATAATTAAGCCTAATTGTGCAAGTCCTGCTGTGTCTTCAAGTGAGAGAGATGCCAAGGTCTCCTGTTTCCTTCCATTCTCTGCAGCCTACATCTCCCCACCCAAAGGTCACCCTCATTATTGCTGTCAAAAAAAAAGATATCACTTTCCACATACAGTTGGTCCACTAATAGGACATTTTACCTGCTGCCACCAGGGCATATCAGACCAGTAGAGGTACGTGTGCCTGTGTATCTGTGTGTGTGTCCATGTGTATGTCTCTGAGTGTGTGTGTCCTTGTGTCTGAATTTGTTAAATTTTCTCCTGGTATTTTATGTGCTTACACAGTCAAAATTAATGGAATCAGGTTGAGATTCAGATGACATCACATTGGTGACTCACATCTTGATGGATGGATAGATTTTCTCCCTCTGTCTTCCTTTCAAGGTAACCTTGACTTGTCACACAGTCGCTGGAGAATGCCAGGAAGTAGAATGTTTTTTCTTAGACATTTGACTTGTCCATCCACAGTTAACAATCCTGGCCTGTGGGGAAAGGGTAGAGAGAGGGCAGGGAGCAAAGTCTGTGGTTAGCCCTTACCAGGGGTCAAGGGGTAAGCTAATTAGTGAAGTCTGTCCCCTGCACCAGCAAATACTGAGTAGCCCATCACTGCTGAAGTGATGGGGACATACAAGGGACCATCTCATTGCCCCTTGGAAATAACCTTTCTACAGCATTATGTTTATCAAGTGCCCTTTCCCACTGAAAAGTGAACAGGTATTGAGGGAGAAATAAATAGTAAGAGCAGCTGGAAAAGATTGCAACAACAAAACAAGGTTGCAAGTTCGCAATCATTTCCACTGCTAGAATTTCTCTGAGGAAAATTTTCATTGGGAAAATGCAAAGGAGACAGGATGACTCACACTCTTTTAAGGCTCAACTTGCCCCAGTTTGCCTGAATCCAGAGGTCAGATTGACATGGCTGAATGACCTCCAATTCTTAAAGTCCCAAGGTATCAACAAAGATTCCATTCCTTCGCTTTCTGTTTAGCATTTTTCCATCTGTGCATCAGTTCTTTCCTCTGTCTGGGTGTTTGGAGAGGTGTTCATTTCCGAAATTTAATTCCACAAGAGCAAGTTAAATCACCCAATCTAGGTTGTTACAATCAGGTTGCTTGTTTGATTTTGTAATAGTCTAGCTCTAGTAACAAAACCAGAAGGCTGGAGGTTCAAACCCACCAGCCATTCCTTGGAAGGAAAGTTGGGCAATCTACTTCCATAGTGATACTGCCTTGGAAACCCAAGGAGGGGTTGCTATGAGTAGTGTTTGACTCAATGGCACATAACAACAACAATAGAAACAAAACATTTTGGAGTATGCATGGAGCAAGTAGTTAGCCTTTATCATGCAATTTGAGGCAGACAAGTTCACTACAGTATTCAGGACATGCAAAAACCAAACCCAACTCACTGCCATCAATTCAATTCTGACTCTATTGGACAGAGTAGAACTGTCTCATATGGTTTTCAAGGCTGTAAATCTTTATGGAAGTAGACTGCCACATCATTTGCTCACAGGGAAGCTGCTAGGTTTGAACTGCTGTCCTTTCAGTTAGTGGCCAAACGCTTAACCACTGAGCAACCAGGGCTCCTAGACAGGACATACTAGTATGTCTGGCAACAAATCAGTTGCCATCCAGTCGATTCCAATTCATGCCAAACTCCTGTGTGTCAAAATAAGACTGTAGGTTTTCAATAGCTGTTTTTTACAAGTAGATGACCAGGCCTTTCTTCCAAGGTGCCTCTGGATGGACTCAAACCTCCTGCCTTTCAATTAGTGGCCAAGTGCATTGCACTGCTCAGGGACTTCTTGTTGTTTTTAGGTGCCATCAAGTTGGTTTTGATTCATAGTAACCCCACATACAACAGAATGAAACATTACCGCATACTCAGGGACTTAAATACTTATAATTCCAGAACTGGAAAGTTTCTTTTAGATCATCATACCCAATCTTCTCTTCTTACAGGTAAGGACACAGAGAAGCAAAATAGTCACACAGGTAGTGAATGGATGAAGGACCAAAAAAACAAACCAGTTACCATCACAACTTCATCAGTGTCAGAACTTTGCTCCACAGAGTTCCCAGTGGTAGATTTTTTGGATGATCAACAGACTTTTATTCTAAGGTGCCCTTAGGTGGACTCAAACCTCCAATCATTTGTTTAGTAGGTGAACACTTAACACAGGGCCTCCTATGAATAATGTTGTTGTTAGGTGCTGTCAAGTCATCTCCGACTCATAGTGACCCTATGCACAGCAGAACAAAACACTGCCCAGTCCTGTGCCAGCCTCTGTGTCAATCTATCTCATTGAGGGTCTTCCCCTTATTCATTGACCCTCCACTTTACCAAGCATGATATTCTTCTCCAGGGAATAGTCCCTTCTGACAACATGACCAAAGTAGGTCAGATGAAGTCTGGCCATTCTCACTTCCAAGGAGCATTCCAGCTGCCCTCCTTCCAGGACATATTTTTTAGTCTTTTTAGCAGACCATGATACTCTCAGCATTCTTCTTCAACACCAAAACTCAAAATCATCAACTCTTCTTCAGTCTTCCTTACTCATTGTCCAGCTCTCACATGCATAAGAGGTGATTGAAAATACCATGGTTTGGGTTAGGCACATCTTAGTCTTCAAAGTGACATCTTTGCTCTTCATCACTTGAAAGTAGTCTTTTGCAGCAGATTTGTGCAATGCAACATCTTGTCTGATGTCTTGACTACTTCTTCCTTTGGTGTTGATTATAGAACCAAGTAATATGAAGTTCTTGACAACTTCAGGCTTTTCTCCATTTATCACAAAGCTGTTTATTGGACCAGTGGTGAGGATCTTTGGTTTCTTTATATTGAGGTGTCATCCATACTGCAGCAGACTGTAGTCTTTAATCTTCATCAGTAGGTGCTTCAAGCCATCCTTACTTTCAGCAAGCAAAGTTGTGTCATCTGTGTGTCACAGGTTGTTAATAAGTCTTCTTCATGCCATGTTCTTCTTCACAGAATCCAGCCTCTCAGATTATTTGCTCAACATACAAGTTGAATAAGTATGGTAAAAGAATACAACCTTGATGTACTCCCTTCTTGATTTTGAACCTTGCAGTATCCCCTCATTCTGTTCAAACAACAGCCTCCTGATCTATGTACAGGTTCCTCAAGAATGATGAGAGCCTTGGATTCCTGCAACTGCCAGAACAGAGCAATTTCTCACCTACTGCTCTGGGTTCTTTGAATTCCCTCCATCTGCTTAGCAGAATTGGTAAGATTCAATATTTACAAAGTTTAAAGAGTCCCCCTGCAATTCCAGAAAAATGCCAAAACTTGTTTGACTAGCAGGAAACTCATGTTATGATGAGCGCCATCTTAGGTGTAAGGTGGAATAGAGGGAACAAGGGGCATGTAAGTATCATATTCAAGACCTCTGGCCAAGCTTTCCAATCCTTTCTTTGGAAACCTGGGCTCCATCCATCTGTCCTGCATTCTATTGATGAGTCCTATCATTCTCTGTAAGAAAAATCTCAACCTCTACTCTTTCTCTACAGGACAATGCCTGGCAATATCATCAATGATGCAATGTTTCCATAAGTACCCTATTTTCTCTTCCCACCCTTTTGTCACTACCTCACCACTACTCTCCTGGCTGGCTGAAAATGAAGATGACTTGAAGCACTCAGTGATGAAAATAAGACTATAGTCATCAGCATGGATGACATTTCAATGTAAAGAAAACAAAAATCCTCACAACTGGACCAAAAAGCTGCATCATGATAAATGGAAAAAAGATTGAGGTTGTCAGGGATTTCATTTTACTTGGATCCACAATAACAACTTTGGAAGCAGCATTCAAAAAAAAAAATGTCATATTGCAAATCTGCTTCAAAAGATCTCTTTAAAGTATTAATGAAAGAAGATGTCACTTTGAAGACTAAGGTGTGCTTGACCCAAGCCATAATATTTTCAGTCACCTTATATGCTTGTGAAAGCTGGACAATGAATAAGGAAGACCGAAAAGAGTTGATGCCTTTCAATTGTGTTGTTGGCAAAGAACACTGAAAACACCATGGACTGCCAGAAGAATGAACAAATCTGTCCTGGAAGAAGTGCAGCTGGAATACTCCTTAGAAGTGAGAATGGTCAGATTTTGTCTCACCTACTTTGGTCATATTGTCAGAAGGGACGAGTCCCCAGAGAGGGCTATCATGCATGGTAAAGTAGAGGGTCAGCAAAAAAAAAGGAAAACCCTCAATGAGATTGATTGACACAGCAATTGCGGAAATGGGCTCAAGCATAGCAAAGACTGTATGGATGATGCAGGATCGAGCAGTATTTCATTCTGTTTTACATAGGGTCACTATGAGTCAGAGCTGACTCGACAACTTCTAACAACAACAAGAGGAACCAGAATCTTGAGTCTAATAATCAGTAACATACCAGAACTAGTTCAGGTTCACAAAGAAAAATAAACATACAATTCCTTAATTTAAGATTTTATGAAAATGACAAAAGAATTGGTCAAAAAGAAATTCATATAAATTCTGAATGAAAACTATGTTCATTTGTATCATAAAACTATCCAAAGCAAATTAGAAAGCCATACATCAATTGCCGTCTCAATCTCCAGTTTCTTTCCCCTAAGGAGCTGGGAATAGCTCTGATCAATGGTAGTGGAGGAAACAGTTCTGCTTGTTTTGATTCTCTTCTGCTTATGCAAGGCTGCACTCTGAGTAGGATGGTGCCTTTTGCTTCAGGGCACTTGATGCTGTAACCCATCACATTGGTATTTGGCCCCAGTAGTTGGCCAAAGCACTCTCCTTAGTGCTAAATCTTCATCATTTGATTTTTGCAAAAGGCTTTGCTTCCTACAATGCTATTCTTATTCCTAGGTGCCATCAAGTCTGTGCTGACTCATAGCAACCCTATGTACAACGGAATGAAGCACTGCCTGGTCCTGTACCTTCCTGTTAATCATTGCAATGCTTGAGCTCATTGTCCAGCCACCGTGTCAATCCAACTCATTAATAGTCTTCCCCTTTTCTCTTAACCTCTACTTTACCAGGCATGATATCCTTCTCCAGAAACTGGTCCTTCTTCAACCTCTTTAAAGAGGTGGCATAGTGCCTAAGGCATTGGACTGCTAACCAGAAGGCAGTTTAAACCCAGCAGCCACTCCTTGGAAGGAAGACTGGACAATCTACTTCCATAGAGATACTGCCTCAGAAACCCAAAAAGCGGTCGCTATGAGTCAAATCGACACGACGACATTGAGTTTGGGTTTAGCTTTGGTTTGCAGATTTGCCCAATGAGATATTTCTTTTGTTTTCTTGACTGTTGTTTCCATGGGGATGATTGTGGATCTAAATAAGATGAAATCCTTGACAACTTCAATCTTTTCTCAATTTATCATGATGATGCTTGTCCAATTCAAAATGGCCGATACCAGTCCATTTCATCTCATTAATGCTTAGGAGATAGATCTTTATATATTACATTTCTGCTTTTACAAGTTCCAATTTTCCTAGATTTATGCTTTGTACATTCCATGTTCTGATTATTAATGGATATTTGCAGCTATTTCTTCTCATTTTGAATCATACCACATCAGCAAATGAAGGTCCCAAAAGCTTTATTCCATCCACATCTTTAAGGTTGCCTCAACTCAGGAGTCAGCTCTTCCCCAGTCAAATTTTGAGTGCATAGTCCAGGCAAGTGGTGACTTTTTTCAATATCCTCCCCAAATTTCTGGCTTCCTGTTTTTTTTGTTTGTTTGTTTGTTTTGTTTGTAATAGTGGTTTCCGTGGAGTTGATTCCAACTCATAGTAACCCCATGTGTGACATAATAAAACTGTGCTCTATAGGGGTGTCATTCACTGATCTTCAGACATAGATCACCAGCTCTTTCTCCTGAGGTACTCTAGGTGGATTCAAACCTCCCACCTTTTAGTTACTAGATGAGTGCACCATTTGCACCACCCTGGGACACTGCCTGATACACTTCAATGCAAATGTCTATTTGATGCTATATCTCTCTGATTTTCTCAGAAGAGATCTTTGTCTGTGTTTCTGACAGCTCCATTGTCTCTTCAGGATTAGTACTGAGTTTTCACCTGGTTTGGAAAGAATTCAGTTCTTTGGCATCCCAGCTGAAAAAGATTCCCCATTTTGCAGTTCCCTGATACATCCTATATGACCTTCATTAACACCTTCTCACATGCAAGAGACAGTCAACATTAAGTGTGTCAGTTCAGGACTAACATGAAGTTAGTCATTACAGCAGAGAGCATGTTGTGACTTAAATAATAATAATAATAGTAGAAGTAGTAGGAGGGGAAGCATCAGCTAGTGTCTATTCTTCCGCCATTCATAAAGAAATTGCACCTCCATTATATCTTCCTATTTTCCTGTGAGGTATTGAGGTATCAGCACCACTATTTTACAGTTGAAAAACCAAAGTTCAGAAGGGTTAACATGACCAAAATATGATAAGACAGTAAGTGGCAGATTTAGAATATGGATACAAATCTTTGATTCCACACTGTATTCTCTTTGTGGCTTCCTGAATCTCTCCTTCCTTTTCCCCAGTAATAAAGCCTCTAAGTAGCTCCATACACTGATAGCATCCTTTTCCCTCTCTTTCCCTACACCTCTTTTTTTAAATTTATTTTTCATTGTGGTTGAGAAAATACACAGCAACACATTAACCAATTCAACAATTTCTACATGTACAATTCAGTGACTTTGATTATATTCTTCAATTTGTGTAACCAATGTCACTGTCCTTTTCAAAGTTATTCCTTCCTCACTAACTGCCTTCGAAGTTTCTGGTAGCGTAGTGCCTAAGGCACTTGACTGCTAACCAGGCTGGTGGTTCAAACCCACCAGCCACTCCTCAGAAGGAAGGTTGGACAATCTACTTCTGTAGTGATACTGCCCCGGAAGCCCAAGGAGGGGTCGCAATGAGTCAGATCCAATTCAATGGCACATAACAACAACAATGACAAAAAATAGTCATTGAGTCGATTCTAACACATAATGACCCCCCTTTGGGATTCTGACGCAGTAAATCTTTAAGGAAGTAGATTGCCCAGTCTTCCCTCTGTGGAGTGGCTGGTGAGTTTGAACCATCAACCTTCTGGTTAACAGTCAAATGTCTTAGGCAATATGCCACCAGAGCTCCTATGATCCCATATAGATAGTTCTTAAAAGAGTATACTACTCAAGGCAGACATTTTTAACTAGTTAAGCTCAACTATTTTGTTGTTGTTATTGTTGTTATTTTATTGTGATTTGGGTGAAAGTTTATAGAGTAAATTCACTTTCCATACAGCAGTTCAAATACACTTTGTCTATGACATTGACTGCAGTTTACCACAATGCAACAGCTCCCCTCATATTTCTCCATAGTTACCTCTTCCTTGTATCCTTCCTTCCATTCACTCCTGCCCCCTGAGCTGTCTCCCTGTGCATACACAACCCTTCTATTCTCCCATGATTGTTCTCTGCAAGGAGTGTATCTACTTAGTGTAAATGTTCAGCTCATAAACCTGTCTTTTGTTTGGTTGGAAGCAACAGGAGTGGGTTCAATTTCAGATCTGAAGGGCAGCTAGGGGCCATAGTCTCAGTGGTTCCATCAAGCTCTATCAAACCAGCAAACCTGGTCCCTTTTTCTTTTCTTTTTTTCAAATGATGTTGAGTTTTGTTCCACATTGTTCTCCCACTCTATCCAGGATCTCCTACATAGATTCCCCTCTGAGTAGTTGACAGTGGTAGCCAGGCACCATCTAGTTCTTCTGGTCTCATAGTCATGTAGGCTGAGGATCACATGGTATATCAGTGGCTTGGACTAATTGTTTCCATGAATATTTGGTTTTCTTCATTCTTCTTTGCTCTGGATGAGGAGAGACCTATCATTGGATCTAGATGGCTGCTTGCAAGCTTTTAAGATCCCAGTCACTACTCGCCAAAGTAGGAGGTAGAACAATGTTTTGTGAAGTACATTATGCCAATTGAGCTCGATGTTTCCTATGTTGCCAAGCCCACAGGTCCAACTACTCATTCCCTCTTAGTAGCTGGCTGTGACCAAGAAGTGACTACAACCTTGTCCTTTGTCAGCTCTGCTATATACCTGGGAATTCTTACAGAATATAGCAATACACTTGTAGAAACATTGTCTGCCAACTTTATACATGGTCTTGGGCACACTCCCTCCTGCATAGACATACCTAATAGTGTTTGGTTTTAAGAATACTTCAGGAGATATTTTTGGTTTAAGTTTTGAAGATTATCTCAGGGGCAATTGTTTTGGGTGTTCATCCAGCCCTCCTGCCCCAGAAAATCTGGAGTCCATGAGAATTTGAAATTCTGTTCTGCATTTTCCTCCTTTTCATCAATACTCTTCTATAGACTCTCTGATCAAAATGTTCTGTAATTGTAGCTGGGCACCATTTAGTTCCAAATGCAGTTCAGCAAACATTTACCAAAGATAGGGTCCACACTAGGATAGGAATTAGAGGACTTACTGAAACTTACCTGTACAGTTCCTGTAGCTATTGGGCCAATAAATAAATCTTTCCCAAAATAATGTTGACTGAGAGATACTTAAGACCTACCTCTACTCTAGGGATATTTTCATTTTGGCAGAGAAATCCTGTACAAATAGCCTCAAACCAAAGAATGAATTCCCAATGATGAAAATTCAGACTCTGTAACAGGCCAGTTGAGTAGACATTTGAGAAAGAGTTGCCTTTTAGCCCCTTTCAGCTTTTTTTTTGTGTGTTTTTTAAATATAAAATATTTCCCCTTTCTTTTGATAGAACCTTCCAGTGGATGCCTCCCAGTACACACTGCAGTACACATGCCCCTGTGAGAAAAGGCAATGCTCTCTGCAGGGGCTGGCACTAGTATTCTTTATTCTGGCCACAACCCTGGTCTCCAACTCTTCTAAGTCCTATCAGCTCAGACTCCAGAAGGATTCTCAGGGACTGGCCTTCCTTCCAAGGAAGCTCTTTCCAAGGGCAAGCAGGACATCTGTCAGGTGCCTCCCCTTCTCTGCAGTCCTTGCTGAAAGCTCAGCCTTCTGATTACAGGAAGGAGTTGCTTCCTCCTGTTTTCTAACCAGAGCCCTCCTCTGATCCTAATAACAGGGCTGTTGAAATCAGCAATTCCATTTTATACGGCCTAAACCACATACACTGAAATCAGCAGGTCAACCACAGAGCCACATTTAGCAAGGGCAGGTAAGATTTAAGAAGAGAAATGTCATAGAATGGGAAGTGGGTAGGCAGTAAGCAGCAAACTTGACTAAAATTCTGTCCATAACCAATGCTGGTCATAAATTTTATGCTCCTTAATAATAATAATAGTACTAAGATTTAAGCTTGTTCTATCGTCCTCTATAATGATTCTGCTCTTTCCCATACTAATAACTTACAAGCACTTCTAATCATCGTATCTCATTTAATCCTCACAACAATCCTGTAAAGAGAGTATCATTACTATTTTCAGAGAGATACAGTGGAAAGAACGCAGGCCTTAAAGTCAGATCTGCTTTGAACCCTAATTCTAGCTTTCCACCAAGCCACTCTACATCCAAGATAACAAAAACTTCCATTTGAATACTGCTTATGGAATTGGATAATAGGACTCAGGTCCGCACTGCTGAGGCAACAATTTCAAGGACTGATATGAATCCTTGAGTGCACAAATAGTTAATGTTCTTGACTGCTAATTGAAAAGCTGGAAATTTGAACCCACCTAGAGGTTCCTTGGAAAACAGGCCTGGCAATCTGCTTCTGAAAGATGATGTTCATGAAAGCCCTAAAGTGCAGCTCTTCTCTGCAGACATGGGGTCACCATGAGTCAGAATCAACTCCATGACAACTGGTTCAGGTGTTTTGGTTTGAGGCAGAGCTGTATTTGGGGCCTTGTTCTTTTAAATGTGTATCTGAATGACTTGTCACCACTTTTGGATGCACTGGCTGCTGTTGAGAGTAGATAAGTAAATGTCCTCTCTGCTGATAACAACAAGAATAAACAAACTCACTGCCGTCAAGTTGAATCTGACTCATAGTGACCCCTCCTTGGGGTTCCGAGGAGGTATCACTATGGAAGTAGATTGCCCAACCTTCCTTCTGAGGAGTGGCTGGTAGGTTTGAACTGCCAGCCTTCTGGTTAGCAGTCAAATGCCTTAGACACTATGCCACCAGAGCTCCTTCTCTGCTGATAATAGGTGCTTATTGGACAGAGAAGGTGTGGTCACAACAGACAATCTATCTGACTCATTTGTACAGGTCAGGAAGAATGGTTTTAGATCAATTATCTAAAACCAAAATCATCTTCACAGGAAAACATCCAACTTCACAGGAAAACATCCATCATCATTCTATTGCCCCAACATTTCTACACCACAGTACAAATTGTTCAGTTACCAGGGAATAGAATGCGTAAATAATTTATCTTGGTAATTTTACCAGGAAGCTACATTGTTCAAAATTTAAAATTCTATGGACAGTATTTCTCAAAGTGGATTCCAAGGGTTTTTCACAAAGGTAGTTTATAGTCAAATAAACACTTAGAAGTGAGGGGTTAACCAGCATTTCTTTTTTGTTGTGAAAATCTACAGCACACAATGTTTGCCAATTCAACATTTTTTATGTATTCCATTCAACACAACCAATTGCATCAATCTTGTTGTTCAACTATCACTAATATTCATTACTAAATTTTCCATCTTAGTAAACAGAAACAAAATTATTTTCCCCTTTCCCTATCCCTCCCACATGGTAACCAATGTTCAACTCTGATGTCCATACATTCGTCTATTCTAGGTATTTCAGATTAGTGAAACCATATAATATTTGTCCTTTTGTGATCGACTAATTTCACTTAGCATGTTTTCAAGGTTCATCTATGTAGTGGCATGATTCAGGACTTCAGTTCATAATGGAGGAGGGGGAGAAACTGGGGTATAGAGTTTTGGTAACCAGTGCATCTTAACGTGAGGAACGTTTTAAAAAACTGATGCCTCACTACAGACCAATGAAATCAAAGTCTTTGAGGACCCAGACAACTGTATTAATTTAAGGCTCCCCAGGAGATTCTAATACACAATGAGGGTAGGGAACTACTGAATGAAACAAAATTCAACAGATTCACTGTTGAGTTTCTCAGCCTCCCTGATATACTGTGAGAGGGTGTTAACATTCAGAATATCCAAAACTTATTTGGTTACAATAACATTTTTTTATGAAGCATCTTCTCAAAAACACGTTTTGTGGAACATGCTTTTGAAAACACTGCTATCTTTCACTGAGTTTTTATGGTCTCCATAGGTGACCAGTAACACCTGCTTTGAAATTTTTCCAGGGCAAAATTATTGCTGCAATGCTCCATATTATAGAACTTGGACCTCTTTCACCCATGTGAGCATCTGGGGACAGAACCAGACCTTCTTGTAGAGGAAGCATGAGAGGACTATGTCCCTTTAGCCAGTCACATGTCCTAAAATGACTCTTTTATTTTTATTAATAGACTTTAAACTTATCTTCTGCCTAGCTGATTGCCAAAGCATATGGCTCTATCTTAAAACGTTAACACTGGCTAGCTGCAGTCATTCTCATCCAAGAATATAGCTTCAGTTTCTGTTCAATATGTTAGACATAATTACAAAGGTAACATATATATGTATGTATGTAGGTATGTACGTATGTTTATGCAAGGATTCCTACAGCTTATATGCTCTGTCCATTTCACCACACAGAGATTCTTAACTTGTGGTTTATGGTTTGAGAAAGGATCCATGAGTTTCCTTTAATTATGAATATAGGCAACAGGCCACAGTAATATTAGTAGTACCTCTGACTTTTTGCCAGTAGAAATCACAGACTTTCATATGGCTATGGATTGAATTATGTCCCTGCCAAATATGTGTTGGAAGTCTAACCTCCATATTTGGGGATGTACAGGTAGTACCCAACTTAAGCAGGGGTTCAGTTCCAACAATTCTGTGGTTAAGTCAGTTCTGACAAAAGTAGAATACCTCTTTCTTGATGTCATTTTTGTTATTATTGTATTTTATTATCTTTATAAATCCAATCTTTATTTGTCTTTGGGTGTTGGAAACATTACATATAAACTTACAGCTCCAACATTGCACTCCCTGCTTCTCCAGTTATACACATGTTATGTAAGGGAAAAAAAAAAAAAAAAACTTGGAAAGTCAAAAGTGCAATTCCTCAAAATTCAAATGTGTGCTAAATCAGGGACTACCTATAATCCCATCTGGGAATAGGATTTTCTTTGTTATGTCAATGAGGTGACATCAGTGTACAGCATGCCTTAAACCTAACCATTTTTGAGATATAAAAATAGCAGATGAGATACAGATCAAAGTAACCAAAATGGGGGAAAGCTAGATGCCATGTGAAGATCTCCAAAGAACTGAAGAACACTGGGCCTAGAGGAGCTGAGACAAAGATTTTCCCTCAAAGCAGACAGAGGGAGTAACTTCCTCTAGACCCGGAGCCCTGGAGTCGGTTTTCTAGTCCCTTAAACTGGTAGAAAATAAATGTCTGACTTTAAAACCACTCACTTGTGATATTTCTGTTAAAGTAGCACTAAGGAACTAAGACACACCTCATATCACATTACAGGTGTTCCAGAGATCTCAAAATACCATTTATGCACATTATTTCTTCAAAGCCCTTGTACTTACTAAACAGTCCCTGAGTGGTGCAAGCAGTTTGTATTCAACTACTAATCATAAGGGTGGCAGTTCAAACCCATACAGTGGCACCATGGAAGAAAGACCTGGTGATCTACTTCAGTAATGATTATAGCTAACAAAACCCTGTGGAGCTCAATTCTACCCTGGAGTCACCATGAGTAAAAATCAACTTGACAGCAATGGGTTTAGTTTTAGTTTTTATTATAGTGATTAGACCTGCTGTTAGATCTTGGTTTTTAACGCATTAGTGAGGAAACACAAAATTCTTTATCACAAATTACTTTTGTTTTGTATTTTTTAATTTTTTTTTTTTCAGTATAACAGGTTTCCTTTGGAGTCGTGTTATTTTAATTTTCTGCATTTAACTCTAAAAAGACTTTTATAGTATTTACCGGAGTACAAAGGGATCCATGGCATAAAAAAAGTATTAGAAACATCTGTTCTAGTATATGTAAAGATCATCTAGTAAAGTTGTTGAAAACACAGATTTCTGGATCTTACCCTCATAGAATCTGATTCAGTAATTTAGCAGTGAGACCCAGAAATCTGCATTTTTTAAGCATATGATGGAATATCAATGCAATTGTTTCATGGACTGCATTATGAGCAAAAGTGTCCTAAATATTCTTAAATTTAATCATATTGGGTCAAACAAGATTATCAGATTCAAGTCCTTGGGCAGTGTTGTTTTAACTTATTATCCAATTATTTTTATGGTTTATACATTATCATTATGTCATTGGCACACTTAGAAGATGGCTAAGTAGTAGCTCTATGAACATGATGTCCATTGTCAAGATGTCCTGAATATTACCAATGTCACTATACTCTATTTCACGTGTAGCATTGGGGAAGTCAACTGCGAAGGAACTGTTTCAAGTGCTGAGGAGCAAGGATATCTCCTTGAGGACTAAGGTGCGCCTGACACAAGCCATGA
>NW_006921876.1:411941-413506 GCF_000298275.1 Orycteropus afer afer
CTTGTTTTAATTGTCTTTAACTTCAAGTTGAACTTGCATATAAGCAGTTGATGGTCTGTTCCACAATCAGCTCCTGGCCTGGTTTTGGCTGAAGATATTGAGCTTTTCCACCACTTCTTGCCACAAATGTAGTCAACCTGATTCCTGTGTGTTCCATCTGGTGAACTCCATGTGTAGAGCCGCCATTTGTGTTGTTGAAAAAAGGTGTTTGCAATGAACAAGTTGTTGGTCTTGCAAAATTCTACCATGCCAGTTCCAGCATTATTTCAGTTACCAAGGCCAAATTTTCCAACTACCGGAGATTCTTCTTTGTTTCCAACTTTTGCATTCCAGTCACCAGTGATAATTAACACATCCTGATTGCATGCTCGTTCAATTTCAGACTGCAGAAGTTGATAAAAAATCTTCCATTTCCTCATCTTTGGCTTTGGTGGTTGGTGCATAAATTTGAATAATAGTTTTATTAACAGGTCTTCCTTATAGGGGTATGGATATTATCCTGTCACTGACAGCATTGTACTTCAGGACAGATCTTGAAACATCCTTTGTGATAATGAATGCCATGCTGTTCCTCTTCAAACTGTCATTCCTGGCATAGTAGATCACATGGTTGTCTGATTCAAAATGGCCAAAACCAGTCCATTTCAGCTCACTAATGATGAGGATATCAATCTTTATGTGTTCCAGTTCATTTCTGACAACTTCCAATTTTCCTAGATTCATACTTCATACATTCTATGTTCCAATGATTAATGGATGTCTGCAGCTGTTTCTCTTCAATTTGAGTGGTGCCACATCAGCAAACGGAGGTCTCGAAAGTTTTACCTTATCCATAGAACTAAGGTTGGATTTACTCAGATGATACAGCTCTTTCCCAGTCCTATTTTGAGAGCTTTGTAACCTAACCAGACTATTCATAATGTTGCACCATAATGTATCAAACAGTGTTTCTTTGCTATTCATAAGGTTTTCCCTGGCCAATTCTTTGAGAAGTGGATGGACTCTTTCTTCTTCGTAGCCTGTCTCAGTCTGTAAGGTGGGCTGATACCTGTGCACCTTGTGCATCCCGCTGGATTTGAAACACCAGAGGCTCAACCTCAAAACTCACATCAACGTGTCACCATGGTAGGACAAACCAACAGACAAATTTGTCTCCCTGTTGGAAACCTCTTGTACCACCCTTACTTGGATTCCTGTGGCTGACTCCTCCTCTGTGTGGATTCCTGGGTATTTTAATCCCCTTTCTCCTGCTCTCCCACCCTGCTGCTTTGGGCATGCCTGAGTTCCCTTTAATCCCCTTTCTCCCTCTCTCCCACCCTGCTGCTTTGGGCCTGCCTGAGTTCCCTCTCCTCACCTAAATCCCTGTGGCTGACTGCTCCTCTGTCCGAGTCCATGGCTTTTTATCCCCTTTCTCCCACTCTCCCATCCTGCTGCTTTGGGCATACCTGAGTTCCCTCTCCTCATCTGGATCCCTCACAACTGGACCAATGAGCAGCATCACAATAAATGGAGAGAAGATTGAAGTTGTCAAAGAATTCACATTGCTTGGTTCTACAATCGATGCC
>NW_006921876.1:413606-419663 GCF_000298275.1 Orycteropus afer afer
AAAAAAAAAAAAAAAAAAAGTTGTGCTGCTCCTAAGAAACCTTTGAACATAAACTCTGAAATGTTTTTTTTTTCCTCGTGTTGGACACCAAAAGATTAAACTCAGCCTAATCTTATATCTGAAAATCATTGAGAACATATACTATGCATCTGTGGAGAAATAACATTTTGAATGACTTTGGCCATTCTCTATTCAAGCCATACTAAAAGAAACAAAACATTAAGCGCTTAAGAAGATGCTCTGAGCTCTGCTGCCTGGTCTCTCTCTCCCAACCATGGCCCCAATAGCATTACAAATCCACAAGAAGTGTGGATCCCTGAGTGTAACCTGGAAAGCAGCTACCATGCAGGGTCCCTGACCTCTTATGAAAGCATGCCAGGCTACCAATAAAGCAGAAATGATGCTGTGGCAGAAAAAGAGGACCGGAGACAGCCCCATTATGTTCCCTGAAGTCTCAGAGTAATGGAGAAGAGGATCCAAAATGCTCTTGTTCCTCACCCTTACAGGGGAACTGTAGATGAGAGAGGACCTGTAGACCTGGAGAGGCATGGTGGTTCTGACAGAAGGCACATTAGCTAATCCTAGCATAGATCAATGCCAGAAGCCAGGTGGAAAAACCTCACATAGAGCAAATATTACTTTCTCAGGCCACAGAAGCAGATATTCAAAATGTAACTTTATTAAATTTTCCATAATTCAACTCATTCTTTAACCCAAGATCTGGTCTACATGGTAGAGAAAAATTGTTCCTCATCAATTCAGAGTTTTCTAGCCCATTGGGTATATTCTCCCTCCTCAACCTGGTCCACTAGGGTTGCCTCTATGTTCTGGGGGCTGATGAAGTGCTGAGGGCAGAAAAGATGATGGCTACATGTGGTCCTGTCACTAATTGTCCATGTGGCATCTACTGCTGCACACTTGGTCATACAGCTTTATTGTCATCACTCGCACACCTCTTTGTAGCTTTTACTTGTCTGGTGTCCTCCTCTGGGATGCTCAGCATCATCTAACCTTCATGGCTACCTCAGCTTCTCTTACCTGTGGAAGCTCTGTCTAGTCTGGTTTGAGCAATCAGGTACCTCATTTGTTTTTTCCAATAACTCTGTTCCCTGGATACTTCAAGACTTTAGCTTTTGATAGTGAACCGCTCTTTTCTCTCAAATAATTGCTTCTATTAAATGTTTCAGAACTCTTTAGGCATTTAGCAGAGCTCTGGTAGCATAGTGGCTAAGACACTTGCCTGCTAACCAGACGCCTGGCGGTTCAAACCCACCAGCCACTCCTCGGAAGGAAGGTTGGGCAATCCTACTTCCGTAGTGATAACTGCCTTGGAAACCCAAGGAGGGGTTGCTATGAGTCGGGGCCGACTCGACGGCACATAACAACAACAACAACAAACTGACCTACACACTGACAGCTTCTTTCTGCATTTCTGATGGTAAGGATGAACACAGGGCTACAGTGAGGGGAGTGGATGAACAGGGAGGTTGGGAGGTGGCAGTGGAGTTATCAAGGATAAAGGCATATGTCCTAATGCTTCAAAATGCTTTCCTAGTGCACATCTCTAAGTGCCAATCCCATTCCTGCCTTTTTCCCCCCTACTATTTACCTTGATAGCTATAGATATTATTGTTGCTGTGAACTGCTCCCAAACCAGTCCCCGTGGTCATGGCAACTCAAGGCAAAAGGGAGCAAAATGATGCTTGGTCCTATACCATCCCCATGATCAGACAGTTGTCATCCATAAGGTTTCCACTGGCTGATTTCAGAATTAGATTGGCAAGCCTTTCTTCCTTTTACAGATGAGTGTGAGATGTAGAAAACAAGAGGAGATCTGGTGGTGCAATGTTTGCTATTTGCTAAAAAGCATTTGGCTGCTATCCAAAAAGTTGGTGGTTTGAAGCCACCAGCTGTTCCATGGGAGAAAGATGAGGCAGTTTGCTTCCATAAAGATTTACAACTTTTGAAACTCTATGGGGCAGTTCTACTCTGTCCTACAGGGTCACTATGAGTTGGAATCAACTGGATGACAGTGGGTTTGTGTTTTTTTGGTACGAAAAACAATGTAATATATCACACTAGGGGCTTACTACAGTGTGGCTGTTACTATTATCTTCATTTTACAGATAATTAATAGCCGCTGTTGTTAGTGGCTGCGAGTTGATTGCAACTCATGGTGACACCATATATTACAGAGTAGAACTGCTCCATAGGGTTTTCGTGGCTGTAATTTCTACAAAAGCAGATTGCCAGACCTTTGTTCTATAGTGTCCCTGGGTGGGTCTGAACCATCAACCTTAATAGTTGTGTTACCCAGGGCTCCATTCACTACATAGTGGGTCTTTTATTATGTCTATTTTATAACTGAAGAAATTTAGACTCCAAAGGTTTAAGTTCCTTGTCTGCTGTAACACAGGTAATGTTTGGGAGAATCAGGACTCAAAACCTCTTCAGCCTCTAAACTCTAAACTCTTTCCCTGAAACACATTTGTCCCTCCTAATACTTTCTCAAGTGATTTTGAATTCAAGTATCCAGTGGATTTATTATACTTTATGACCAGGGTGTTAAGATGGATCTTCAAATGATGTTTCTAAAGAACTTTAAATTTCCCAGGTGAAAATGCTCATTGAAAACAGCTGTATTGTCAGCTATTTATTATTGGTGACAGTGAGAGACAAGGATAGAGCAGTTGGTTAAGATTCATAATTAATCAGCCTTCTTTGAGTCAAGAATCTTACATGTTTCTTCCATCATTTCTCTTGTCAGAGCTGCCCACTGAGAGAACCTAGTTTCCTGAGAGGCTCAACTCCCAAGGTTTGAGCTGCAGAGAGATATCCCGATCAGATACCTGCATCATTTCTGGATTGAAACAGAGATCCAGGAGAACAAAGTAGCATCACTCAACTTAAGAAGAGAGAGAATTGACCCAAATAACAAAATTTCAAGACAGTTATTTAACCATGAATAAATGCTCAGGTCAATGGTATGGGCCTGATTATGGCCTGCTACCACAACTCACCCTTCTTCTGGATCAGTGTCACCCTTGTTGGAAGGAGAGGGGCTTTCTTTTCAGTCAGACAATCTGAAATTGGACACCAAGCTAAAACATTTGCTAAGAATAAAACATTTACTAAGAACCTTCTATATCGAAAAAGCAAACCAAACTCACTGCCATTGAGTCAGATCTGACTCATAGCGACTCCTCCTTGGGTTTCTGAGACAGTATCACTATATATGTAGATTGCCCAAACTTCCTTCAGAGGAGTGAGTGGTGGGTTTGAACTGCGAGCCTTCTGGTTAACAGTCAGATGCCTTAGGCTGTACACCACCAAAGTATGGGACAAGTAATAAAACTTATTATGGAAAGTCTAAGAGTTCTGGTGGTGTAGTGCCTTGGTACTTGACTGTTAACCAGAAGGTTGGCAGTTCAAACCCACCAGCTACTCCTCAGAAGAAAGGTTGAGCGATCTACTTCTCTAGTGATATCACCTTGGAAACCCAAGGAGGGGTTGCTATTAGTTGGAGTCAACTCAACGGCACATAACAACAAGAACAACAACAAGATTTCCCACATGCCCATGACCTTTTGGCATCAGGAGCTTACAGGTTTGTTAAGTACATCCAAGTGAAAAGAAAATGAGTGGAGGTTTATACATATGGATACCATGGATAAAAAAGCACAAAACCACATGTTGTAGTGATATTAAAGGGCAAGTGGTGGTTCAGCAGCATTGTCTTCCATGCAGGAGACCCAGGTTCCATTTCTGGGCAATGTACCTTGTGCACAACCACCACCCATCTGTCAAAAAAGACTTGTGTGTTACTATGATGCTGAACAGTACAGTCAGAATGCTCCTTAGAAGCAAAGATGGCAAGACTTTGTCTCATGTACTTTGGACATGTTATCAGGAGAGATCAGTCCCTGGAGGACATCATACTTGATAAAGTAGAGGGTGGGTGAAAAAGAGGAAGACCTTCAAGAAGATGTATTGACAAAATGGCAGCAAGAATGGACTCAAACACAGCAACAATTGTGAAGGTGGTGCAGAACTGGGCAGTGTTTTGTTCTGTTGTACAGAGGGTCACTGTGAGTTCAAGCTTGACTTGGCAGTAAACTAACAACAACAACATCAATGATAATTAACAGGTTTCAGTGGAGCTTGCACACTAAGAAAGACTAGGAACAAAGACCTGGATATTGACTTCTGAAAATCAGCCAATAAAAATCCTACAGATCACAACATTACAATCCACAACTGATCATGGGGATGGCACAGGACCAGGCAGCATTTTGTTCTGTTGTGCATGGAATCACCATGAGTCAGGGGTTGACTTGACAGCAGCTAACAACAACAACACTAGCATTAAAACCACATGTCTGATCCTTTCCTTCTGACAGAGAAGCTTATGGAGTATCTGCCTCTCCACACTGTTGAAAGCATTAGAATTAAATACAATTCCATGTCTCTATGACCAGATTTCCAGTTTAGCCAGTCAACTTCAGTGTTTTGAGACTGAATTGGAATGTAGAACTGCCATAACAAAATAAATAAATAAAAATAAAAAAATACCACAGTAGGTGGTTTTAAAGAACAGAAATTTATTTTCTCATGGTCTGGAGGCTCAAAGTCTAAATCAGGGTCTCAGTCATGTTGATTCTTTCTGTGGAGTTCTGTCCTAGGTTCTGGTGTTCTGTCTGCAATCTTTGACATTCCTTTGCTTGTACATGTGTCTTCACATATAGCATCTGTCTTCTCTTTCTGCATGTGTGTCTCTGGCTACTCTGCTCTTTTTTAACAAGGCATTCAGAAGGGATTAGGTTTACCCACTTTAATCCAGTATGGACTCATTAACCTAACAAAAGAAAACCCCAATTGCCAAACAGGGTCATATTTACAGTTACAGGAGTTAGGACTTCAACAAATATTTTTGGAAGACACAATTCAATCTATAACAACATAAGTGAAAAAAGGACGATTTCATGGCACTGATACATATGCAGAATTAATGGATGTGGAGGGTAAGAAAAGGAAAGAGGCCAAAAGGAAGATGAAGTCATTGCATCTGTGTGTCCACCAGGCCCACAATCATCTAGATATTCTCACCTTTCAGCTGTGCCTCACTGACTGGTCTTTCTGCCTCTGTGAAATTTCTGATATTCCATATAGACTCCAGTCTATATTTTTAGAACTGCCCTAGCATGAGTGTTTCTGACCTTCTATCTCTGCTCTCTTAGCTAGAGCCTCCTACTGCCTCATCCTGGCCACACACATGATTTGGAACCAGCTCTGAGGCTGGCATCAGGAAGCTTTGGTTTATGTCTCTGAAATAAATTAACTAAACAAACAAACAAACAAAAAAAAAATCAGACATAAAAATAGAAAATTGAGTGAGGCAGGTAATTACAAGGCTTTCCCTGAAACACAACCGTTTACAAACTTCTATCAAATGAGGACAGAGCTTCCCTGGAAGAGGAGGAAAAGCTGGTGTATGTCTTAACTTTGTGCTTATGATCTAGATCCAAGTGGCATAGCTCACCACTTCCAGCTAATTGTTCTCTAGGGACCTGAGAAATGGAACCTGGTTTATTCTGGTAACTCTTCTGAGATCTTCTCTCCCCAAGAAACAAGTCCAAAGGAAGGAGGAAATCACTCAATTATCTCAGCTTTGTCCCCTCTTATGAACATTGATAATGTTGATTTGAGGACTTTAATCTGATACACATGGCATTGACAGGAGTTGGAATTGACTCAATGGCAACTAGCAGTTAGTTGGTAATGCACTGCTGTCTTAGGGTATCCCTACCTGTATTAAGACTTTGAGCTGGAAATGTCAATTCTTTAACAAAGCAGCAAATTTCTTGCTCTCTATGTCAATCTCATGGGTCCAGTTGTGAGGACTTTTGTTTTATTTATATTGAGACTTAATCCATACTGCAGACTGTATTCATTCTTCAACCTTCATCAGTAAGTGTCCCAAGTCATCCTCATTTTCAGAAGCAAAGTTGTATTGTCTATGTATCTCAGATTGTTAATGATTCTTCCTCCAATCCTGAT